>NW_019214004.1:100463-113105 GCF_002532875.2 Varroa jacobsoni
ATATATAGGGATACATTGGAGTTCAGTACATGTCGATATTTTCGTGTTATTACACAGAAACGTACGTTGATGAAATAATTTAAATGTAGGTTCTATGGAAACAGTTTACGATACGAGAACATATGCTAGTTAACGTTGTTACTAGTTCGCGTTGCCGTACATTTGTTGTTTTTTCGTTATTCTATATTCTCTCAGTCTTTTGCTGCCACTGTCAACAATGTTTCGAACACGATTTGACGTGACAGGTACCGAAACAGTCATCTGTCACAACTAGATAAACTAGATGGGTTACACGTCAGGCCAATAAACATATATATATATATATATACATAGAAAGGAAGTACGCAAAAAATGTTCAGATAATACGGACAAAAGTCAGTGATGCGGCATGAAAAGTTGAAAAGATCAAGCGACGCGCGGCGGATGCCAGCTGAAATATCGGATTTGCATGACTATGTTCGTTAACGAAAATACTCTAACTTATTCGTAGTACGAGTACCGATGAGTTCCCCTTGGCATAGTTAAAACAGACATGAAATCCAGACAGTTAAAAAAATAAAAACCACTCTTCTAAGATAAATTTCCGGAATACACGTAAACAATCCAAGGGGTAACTCTTTGAACATATGTAGTATACCACACGTGCCCCGCTGGTTGCTGGGTCGCGAGTAGGTTAGTTTACCGATGGGCCCGCCCCATTCTTGGCGAGGCGTCTTGCTGATAATCGACTCATTATGAACTAAAGTTGGAGAGCTATTACAAGTCGCCTGATTGAGCCTTCTACTCGTACCTGAACAGTACTAGTTAGCCCTAGAGGGAGAAACAATTGTGGCACGCACGCTTATTCACTTTAGAATATAGCTAAAGATTAAGGAAATAAGGGGATTTTTCCGGCGTAGATTTTACCGAAGAAACGATTCAATGTTGCGCATTATATTGTGTGACATTGGCCGAAATCGGTCTTTGTTTTTTTTCAATTGCTCTACTTACGGGAAGGGTAACGAAGCACGGGTGAGTTGACTTTGATATTGTAATACAAACAGTTGTTATCATAAAGAACAATAGGACTCTCAGCGAATTAGGACTGCGACAAAAAAAATTGATAATTTTATTCACGAAATCGTTTCCATAAAACAACTGATTTTAAAATTTCTCTGGCGCCTAGAGGCTGGAGTGAATACCTGTTAACAAAAAACTAACGATTGTTAAGTCGAGTCGATATTCAACATGCTTCGCTACACAAAGTTTATACGCTTTTGTTTTTGCCTTAATATAAAATTGGATATTAACATCCTTTGTTCTAAATTTTCATTGGAAGGCGTCGATCCTATTCCGCATCATGAGCATTCATGATGAGCCAAATATAAGATTTTTAACGAGATTATCAAGAGCGCCTCTTCTATATATTCTAATATACATTTTCATTACTTGGCCCTCAGCCTTAAATTTATTAAGCACGTATCCTTGCGTATTCTAATTGAAAAAGCTAGCTAGCCGCTTAAGCTAACGTTGTTCTGAGTTGTAGCAAACTACTCTTTTATCATATCAGTGGTATTTTTGCGTTTTACGCTGACCTTTTTGTCGTCCCGCGTCATTTATCTAAAACAACGGTTTTAGCCTGGTGAGCAACTGCTAGACGGCCCCTATTGCTTGTACTGCCCTATTCATGCGGCAAGAACCCCATCGCTGAGCGACGCTATGTAAGATAATTAAGCCTGGCAATTACAATCTGACAGCTCGGTCGCACTAACTGCGAAGGTCTTCCGTGCTATACCGTCTGCCAGCGCGGACCTCTGTGGTCATTCGTCGATGCATCTAATTCTCTTGATCTCATAGGAATTTCGGTGGCGTCCGTCAACGTACACGCAATACTGACTCGAATTTAATAGCCGCTTTCAGTGGCGCTGCACTGAATGTAACAGTAGCACGTTGCCAAAGCGTCTCTAAGGCAAGCCTTTCTTCATTGATAAGTAAGGCATTTGTCCTGAAAACGAGAGGAGAGTGGTAAACACCTAAAGGTTGGATTAATATTACACAAGTTTGTGACAGCGGACTTTGTCGTTTACCGCCGATTCCGCCATTTCGTCATGGCTATGTTAACCTTTGACTTTCCTCTTCGAATCGGATGTGATCGCACTAACGTTTCTCCTGTACGTATATCAATTTACTACTTAATAATTGAGCGAAAGACCAGCCTTATTTATCTATGCCCCTTGCGACTGATTACGGATTCGGGTCCATGCATAGAGAAAGTGTTAATGAAGTCGCGTGAATCAGCCTCTCCTTAGTCCGGCCAAACTGCGAGCGACTAGGGTTAATTCGTACGTATATATTTTTTTGGTGCTTATCATCATTACTGAATTTCATCAAATTTGTATATATGATCACTGTGTTGAACCACACCGTGTTAAAACGGTGATGGCTGGCTTCGAGATCACTACCCGAGACTCGATCATACATTACTAACTCGAGGCATGATATTTCATTTTATCCACCAACTATATCAATTTATGTGTTTACCTTATTCTTGTATTTTGGGAATAGGTTCAGCATTGGTCACCACAACGGGGAGACGAGGGTACATGTTGTTCAGCTAAGACAAATACTGTATCATTGAGTTGATCGATTGTTATGGTGATTCAGCACGATTTCGGACGGTTGGCATTTCACAGCACGAAATGATGTGTGCCGGTTCGAGACCTAGACCATTTCAAAGGTCTGAAAGTTTGTTGACAAAGGCGTCACCACTGCACTACAATGGCGGCGGTAGGTTGGTGCCAGTTGAATTTCCGGCGAGGCTTCCGTGACGATCGGTGAACGTTTACGCCTGCGTTGTTCGAGGCGCCTGCGTTCTGGACAGAATAGGACCAGTCCTATTATTCTATCTAATTATTCTAAATTCTAATGCTGGCAGAAAGGGCTGGCACGTAATAACGTTACGCGTGTAACAATTTTTTATGACGGGAGTTCTTCGGCAACAATTAACATCAATTCGATTACTCAACAATCACAATCATCGTACTGATAACAACCATGAAAATACTAATAATTCATTTCTTACCTGATATTGATAGTATTGAAGACCGTTCCTACTTCCTACTTTGTTTCTGATAAGCTATCCAAGCTTCGGAGGAGGAGGTTCATAGTGCCTAACTTGTATTCATATATCGCAAAACAAAAATCGGCATCCGTCTAAATACGTGTAACACTACTATCGAAGCCGCGTAATTACTCAAACAATACCGTTGATTTGGCCATCCTCAACGCCTCTTTTCCGTCCGCTATCGTTTCCTGCACATTTCAATGGCCACGCGTGTCTTTGAGGTCTGTCAGAAACGGTGTCGTAATGGGCACATCATCGGCAAATTACGATTTTTCGCATCCAAGCGAAATCTACCTATACACCCGTAGTATATGTACATTTCTACCTGGCATCGAAAAATGCCTGGCGTTTGAAGCGTGTTCGTTCAGTCTTAATCATCGGACGATCGAGGGCGTTCGTTCATCGTTGCTTTCCGGCGTACAGCATCAGTTATTACAGCGAAAAGCAGACAACGAATATACACATAGTACGAGCTCTGTTGAGCGGCTGTTGGCAGCCCTATTTTTCCACTCAGATTTCTCGAAAACGTTCAATATAAGAACAATTCTTGGGGTCTAGCGCATACTTGTTTGGCCATACGTGTGTCTCATAGCAAACCTACCATACGAAGAGCACTTAGTGTCGCTACGGCACTCGACCGTTGCGCACTAAGAGACAGCTGAAGCGAAACGGTAACTATAATCGAGAAAGGATTTTCTTCTTTAACAATAAAGTTCTTCGTAGTTATCAATCAGCAGCTACTTACAACGGCTCCGAATAGCTAGTAACCCCTCGCCGCTGATGTGGTACCGCTTCATGTGTGATGCGGTAGCTGTACTATCAGTGGCAATTTCTAGCCACCAACAAAAATCGGCTTACCCCTGGGTGGGGCACAAAGCACCTCTCCTGTGATTGTACTGTACTACTCACACGGCAAGCCGCCTCCCGTCTGAGCTAATCTATCGAGGAGACAAATAATGCGGTTTGGAATGAATTTTTATAACGGTTGAGTATATAGACTGTCTCTGTCAAATGTCGTCGTCTTGCCATGATTGACTGAGAAGTCTATGGCGGACTGAAATGAGTACCACGAAGTATATGCGGAATCAACTAGCGGATAAAAGCGACCGGGTTGCTATTGCGCGGTGCAACACGGTAGTGATGAAGTCCTTATTGGCGCGAATTCTAAGAGGAGGGCAAGAAGTATCCATCAGAATGATTGCATGTGATCGATGTCTGAAGAAGGTATGACTATTGGGTAATAAATTATGTCTCATTAGAAATTGTCTGTCTATGTGGGTAGATAAGTGTATTGATCAACGTCGCCTTGGGTGGATCAATAGATACTATATGTATGAGTGTTAATTAGGTTCAATGAAGTATTGAGAATGATTTTTTTAAAAGGTAGCTTGATTCATTGATTGTAGTGGATACATTGTATCATTCCAGAACTGTATATTACAGAAAATCGAATTGCCCCAGGTTAGCTGAATGTTTTCGTATGTGTACGTAAATCTGAACCGCGCAACATTTTAATAACGAAGTTTGGATCACGCCAGGAGGCGGCAAATGCGTGCTCTCTCTGTCCTGCAGTTTTGCCTAAACATTTTGCTAGAACGTTTAAGTTCGTTCACCTTTCGGACATTTTAATTATACATGGCAACGCTACGGTGTGATTTTTGCGATCTAATTTATACGGAGTACAAATGCTGTCTGTAGCAGGTTTTGGCTTGAACGACTCCGCCACAGTCATCGCCTAAATCATTTCTCTTCAAGCGAAAACTGATGGGGTTAACTGGCATATAGCATGCAAGCATAAGTGAGATCCTTACATGGGTTGAATAATTTAATAATAATAATAATAAGGCAGGACGCAACACAGCGCTTCCAATAGAATAAACGGAACGAATTTCGGTAATATGGGCCTTGGGCCAAATTGTTTTTTACTCTGCTCAATCAGAAATATGAAGTGTGAATAGTATATGTACGGCTATTGAATGGTAGTTGAAAAAAAAAAAAATGTTTCTCGTCTTTTATGCCCGGCATCCCGCTTGTCTTTCATGCCGCTAGACATAACGACCGGCAACTGGCCCGTCCCAGTGCGAACTATGTAGTGTCCCTATTTGAATCTAGACCTCCACGTGTCCTTAGGTTCCGCAGGTAAACACGTTACCCACCGCTTTATGATGGTTCATGTATAGTAATGGTTGAACTATAGAGTTTTTCTTTATTACTAAACCCCTAGTAAACCCCTTGTAAAGCAACTACTAACTCCGGTATGCTGCTATTATAGGATTAATTTCCGGTACGCGACTATTACGGTCAGAAATACAAACAGTATCAATTTTTTTATGGTACACCGTCCATGAAAGGTTATTTATAATGGATACGTCTTTTTCACGCTTGGCCGTGTAATTTACTTTAACTTCTGTATATTTAGATATATTTTAATACTAGAAAATGCTTTGTGCCTTGGTACCGGTTTATAAGAGACAAACCAGTGATTACTTAAAACAAATACTTACTATTGTATTTACTGTGAACTATAGAACATTCTTCTCACGGACACAGGTTAGCTGCGTCTATTAAGCCTAGTAAAATTATGTCTTATATAAATTGTATATAAAGTTTAAATACGACTTTTAGGTGAGGTGAATTTTTCTTGTCAGTAGTATCCTTTACAGTCCTGCTACTCTGACAGATGTCGAATGAAGAACCCACTGTGAAGAACAATAAATTTGTATTTGGTAGAAAATACGACGTCCATAATAAAATGCCAATTATACCTTTCGGCCAGGCTTCACACATAATCTTGCAAATATCTATCTTGTCTGTTGCAGGTAAGTCACGAGGCCCGAGGAGATTCCGCATTAGCCGGTTGGCGCAGCGCGGCTAATTTGAGAGGCCACAATACCTCGTATGGTAGGTCGCTCAGATAGTCGTAGCTATGTAGCATTTCGTTTACTATGAGAGAACGACGAGACTTCTAGTTTTAACCGGTGCAGTGTTCCACAATCTGATTGCTCTGTTTGCTAACGCAAAAATCTGGCAGCACTTCAGATTCAACGTTGCTTGTATTGGTCGCCAGTCAACTGAGTAGAATCTGAAGATCTACTAGAGGATACAACAAGCTTTTTTATTGCGGAAAGTATACTTACAAGCGAACGCGATCTTTCGCTGCTAACAAGAAGGCCTATACGAATTTGTTTTCCAGAGACATTACGACGACTTTGAGCATCGGTAAAAAAAAAAAAAAAGAAAAAAAAAAAAGGTTTATTTATTTATCTTGTATGGCACAGTTATACCTCTGTCCATCCGACGACTTGTCATCATCTACCGACTACATAGTTACCTACGTCAAATCTATCAGGCGTTTGCATAAATTCACAACAGCTTACTGTGTTGATCTTCATACGATTTGTTCTGTAACAGAGTTATGGTAGAAATCGTTTTGAAAAGTTACTATTTAGCTTAAGTTCATAGCAGTTTAGTGTTCTCAAGTTAGCCACCCATTGCGATATTACAACGGCTAAGCCTTGCAAGTGATTACGTGGGCTCAGGCCACATCACGCAGTCGATCAATGTGACACATTTCTATTTAGGCTAAGCAAACAATATAGTACAATCGGAGCGAAGTCATGTGGTAGTGTTCAACTATTTCCCATAGAAATCCTTTTGTTCATACAAATAATTCGGTTCTAAGTATCAGCTAGAACAGAGAGAGAAAGTACGGCTGAACTCACTGTTGTAATTCTTGCCGCGGCCACAAAAATCGAAGGATAAGATATTTGCAAAACGTGGGACGACGTTGTAACTCGCGCGGCAGACGTTATACGCGCGTACACTTATGCTGCGTCACGGGCTTTGTGAATATTTGCAGTATCCTTCTATAGTTAAGGGATCTGCTTGCTCGCACATCTATAGCGTAGATACTTTATCGGATAATTTAGTATCATGTTATATGCTTACGTTAACTCTACCAGCTGTTCCCACGGCAGTGATGACCAATGTTCCCGGTTGTTCCCACCGCATAACATGAAGCGTCAGTCATCCTATGTCACAAACCCAACTTGTCTCCGGCTCGAAATCATGGACTGGAGACTGAGTAGAGTTCTAGCAGATCGGACTTTAGATGGCAATTGAGCCACAGTGTTACGCGGCATGCCGTTGCGTCTGTCAGTTCCGGCGTTATACGTTATAGTGGGACGAACCCTGGTGGGAGGTTTCGTTCAAATGTTTTCTCTCGGCTTCGACTTCGTCTTGCGATTTTCAGGCTACCTCTGTCATTGTCACAGCAGTGGGGTCTGAAAGTGAATCAACTGCTAGCGGAACATACGACCGTCGACATTGGCGAGCGACTCGATGGGATCTGGGGATACGGCTCACAACAGTTGATTATGAAAGGAAACTGGCTAAGAGACAGAAGCGACAGATGTTCATAGCGGCGCGAAACGCGAGATAGCTGCGTGTCTTGAACGGCCTACGACTGTACTGGCTGCTGCGAGTCTATTATTAGTAAGCGATCGACAAATGGAAGGGGGCAGGTGTTTACTTTTTTTTTTTTGCTGTTGATGTTAGTCTTAGCTCGTACTGGTAGCGCTGCAGGGGAAAGTTGACGCCATCGAAGAAACAGAACGCAATCAGGACACCTCCAGTGATCGAAATAAAAACTGGATTTTGTAAGATAGTGTGGTGATAGCGTAGTTAGGAGCGGAGGAGGCGTTGTATTATAGGTGGATTTGAAGTAAAGGTTGCGGTTCGAACGAACAAGTAAAAGAATACTGGAAGAATAAACCCAGGGGTTGAGAGATTAATGTAAAGTTAATGTGAAAGTTATATGTAGACTAATTTAACAAGCTTCTCATAGAAGTTGTAATGACTTATCAAGTGAGTGTACAACAGTAAACCTATAAACGAATACCTCTTGTACGAAAACCTCGATAGAACACCCGGATGTAAATGCAACAGTTTCCCTAAGAAAATTTTCTTTCTTTCTACTATCTATAGCCGGCCCTTATAGCGTTCCTTTTTCTTGTATGTGTCGGACGCGTCAGATTGATCTCGAAGTTTCGTTGGTTAATTCTATTTGGAATTAACTAATGAAACTTTGTTGGGAATTCCATTTATCGAGTCCGGGACACGTTGTGCAAGATGTGACGCATTCGTTTGTTGACATGTGAACTGTCTGCCTTATCGTATGTAAAGGCTAGAACAACTCAGGCCCGATGAAGTGTCCATAGGATACAGTGGAAACGTGGAAAACATAACAGTTCCGACGTTTGTTCGTAAAATAGGAGAAACGTTGGGTTGTTAGACAAGGCAGGAGAGTCGAGACTCTGACAGAGATGAACAACGTGGATGAACTTACTCAGCGGGCTAGCAGCATCTAAAAACAAAATAGCAAATATAAGAGGCAGACGATGTTCTGTGATTTCGTATTGGTGGCAACGTCTGTATATGCAGACACGCATTTCCTCCGACAGAAATCAACCAGTAAATTCCATCGGGTCGATTCTGTTTTCGAGAGATGCTTTTGACATCTTTTGATAGAACATCATTGGTGGGCTCGCTAGCGGTATCTAGAGGTCTTTCCGAACAGGCGAAAAGCAACCCAGCTGAAGTTGGACATCGACCATTTTTTTTTCCGCATAGTTCTTTGCCGCTTTTGAAACTTGGCCAAGTAAAAGCACATACGATTTCAGGGCTGAAAGTAACCATATGCCCAGTTGGTTAAGCCAGATCATCATCTCGACGCAAGCAATGTCCTTAAATGTAGGCTTCATAGAAATCACTAAATCTTTAGTGACGTCACGTGAGCACCTCAACGGAAGTCGACGTCTTTGTTATCCTTGCTGCGTCTCCATTCTGCCTCCGAGCCTTATTGACAACAATATCTACCACCGGTAGTAAATACAACATCATACCTAAAGCAATTACGTATTTTCTTTTGTTGCATGCTTCTTCTATGTTATTTGATAAATAAACAAAGGCATTTTGTCCAAAGGAAACTGTTTCTCCTGTTCGCACTCTTGGCAAGCCCACAAAAAATAAATACGCTGGCTTGGCTAATAGCTGTAACGCGGTTATAAACAGCCGTCGTTTTTACCTGCCAGCGTTTATGGAGGAGAATACAGTATAGATAGCCATCGCGTTTTGCGAACATCGTTCTTAAAGCCACGCAGAGGTACCACCCGGCAATGCCAATCAACTATTTCATCGCAATCCCCCCAAAAAACGCGTTGTTCATGCATCCGATAAATTAAAACTGAGACTTGACACGTCCACGGCATCCATCGGAAGCGATTGCAGGTTATAGCCATCGTCCTGTGCTTGACTTGGAAAGCAGAACGCTTTTACGGCTATAGCCCAAAAGGCTATAGAAGACTTGCACAAGGAATAGACAGAAGTCCTGACTTTTACCATCCCTGCACACATTTACCGTGGGATAACAACAGCACTGAAGTTTCTAGCCGAAGCTATATCAGTGAACGCCCATTTAGACCGCCGCACACTTAGAAGAGAAACAAGGAAAAACCTGAATGGGTTCACGGTACCCCATTAGCTCGGCTATACAGTCGATAACAATTCAATTGTATAGGTTAAAATAGCAAATGTAAGGATGACGATGTGCAGCATATATGATGCTATGTTTTGTTTCTCCCTATACCTTGCTGTGCCAGCGCGAAGAACGTCGGCTTCAAGTAGCTCGAGCAAGCTTTTTGGCGAATGCGTTCATCAACTTAATTCATCATCAGCAGACACGTAGATGCGGAAAGCGTATTGGGAAGGACTAATGTAAATATGACATTGTTTCCTCTCTGAACGAAAGAGCGGCCGCTAAAAAATCACAATGCATTCATTCGCATCCATTTAGTCGTCTTCTGAGGTCTGTCTTCGTCGACAACAGTTTTGCAAGGTCGTTGCCTTCCCCTCCAATAATTACTGGCTGACTATATACTAGTGTGATTGAATGGTCGTGTCGTGATATCTGTACAACTTCCTCCCAACGGCTGAGCTGTAATAACAAGTTTCGCTTGCAGCGGCACAAATGCACCCGGCAATTCTATACTCGTAAGACTTCTTAACGCTTCATGAAACAATGGTTCCAGCATCGTCTCATAGACTCTCTGGAAGAACGAAGGCAAAAAAAATGCTAGTTGAAGCGTGTGAAGACTATGGGTTTCGATATTAGCAGTGATTTGGTTGAGCAGTGATTCATGGAATCGGGTAGACAATTCTCATATATAATAGACGAGTTATGATAAATAATGTTATGTGTACCCGTAAGGGCAGAGCCGTTTCTTTCGAAGTGAGCACATATTTACAGTTGTTCGCTTACCTTCCAATGGAAATCCTATCATAGGCCGAAACTGGAAGGCCATAGGCATGCGGGGAGAAAATCAACAATACTTATAGCTGACAGAATGATTGCTTCGTTTTTATCGTATGTACGGCATTAGGCGAAACGAGTTCCATATAGCAATGATTAATTTATTTCTAGTACATGAATGTAGCACTTATGTGAACAGGACGCATAAATCACATTGATGAATCGCTCACCAACTATAGCATGTCATGCTTCGTCCCAGGAGTATTTCATCTTTGAAGTCGTCTAATCCAATCAAACATTGATGAAGTCGCAATCCCTTGAGTACAAAAGAATTTTTTGCAGCAAAATATTGCCGTACCTGAGACGTTTCGTTTTACGTCTGTCGCACCCTGTCACCTTTCCATTATATCAAAATAAAGAAGGATTATTAGCGTTACTTACACGTCTAGGGCAATGTTGAGCTATAGCTGCGGTGTTCTATGGTCGCCGATACATGCGACGATCTTATTTGAAGACTCCTCTACTGCCATTAGCTACGTACGAACGACACGAGACTCAGGAGCTGCAAAGGACGTCGCCGCATCCAGTAGATATAAGATTTCGTTGACATGAGCCAGCTAGCTACTCGAATCGTATTCGTTCTAGCTGCTTGATACGTTCGCCCTTTTAATGTGTTTTCTCGTGTTTGTGTGTTTTGTCTATAGTCGGTCCAGCTTATCTAAGGCGAGGTGATACAGAGGGACCCACTTCGTACATCGAAAGGAGAGACGTGAGGCTGCTCTAGTCTTGCTTGGCTGCTTACTGAAATCTAAATGAAAGAAAATCTCATTGAGGGATACAGAGTGACGTTGAAATGAATTAAATAGATAGTATGGCTTAAATTTTGATAATCCGATATTTAACTTTACACATATTCATCCCACATATATGTGTCTGTACATTTATTAAGATGGCTCAGTTTTCTATATCGTATAACAGCATTACGGATTGGTTACTCTACTGCGTTTGTGTAGTGAAACTTGCAATCGAATTAGCAGCGATTAAATAGTTCGTTTTGTTATTACTTTCCTTTCGAAGCCCTCTCAAATCTATTGGAAGGCGTTAAGGTATATTGTTGAAGAACTATTGCAATATGGAGGCCTTGTCGTATAACGACAACGATACAATCTGTCGACAATGTTAAAGACCACACTTGTTATATGCTTAAGAAACAAACCAAGCTATCTAGGCCTCCGGTCAAAATTTATCTAAATGAATTTTCTCTGTTCATTCAAGTTACCTCTTCAACTGAGCTCAACTCGAATGTATCGTATGATGATGCAGACCCCAAAAGCAATATTTCGCATCGATAGGGATCGATTTTTTCGTGGACGATATGTTTTGTCTCGTCTACTTTCGTCTCTACACAGCTAGAAATGTACGATAAATCGTCCTAATACGAAAGAAGATCTATTTTAAACATCTTACGAGGCCAAGCACGATACTAGCTGGGTGTTAGGAGCACGGCTTCCGATTCAAACATAACTGATATTTACGGCTGATGACGCTTAAATCTTCTTAAATTGCGAACAGCTATCAGCGATTTGAACGCCGTCGTGAAACAACGACGATAGATAGCATTTGATTTCCCAATGACAGTTTAAAAAAACGAGCGTCATTTACGGTATTCATATAGAAAAAGTAATAGGCATCAAAAGAAGAAGAAGAACTGTGATCCGAAAGATTTTATGCAATAGTCAAAGCCCGTATGCCGGCGTTAACTTAGATATGATTTACCCAATAACGTTAGAGCCCAATATATAAATAAAATTACAAAAAAATAATGTCATTCAATACGTTTATGCGGTGATATTATTTTACTTTATGCGTCTGTTTGTGTGGATTTAATAACACTAAACGTTGTTCGTTCTCCAACTAAGGACACTGCCCGACCGGTCTGCATAAATGTATATTAAAGGCCCAGATGAAGGGTTAACGTAGAAATGTAAGATCTCTCAAAAAATTTTCGAGACGCTTAATATCTAATCTTCTTCTGAAATGTTTCTTTTTCTGTAAACTATTTCTGTTGCGGTGTACATTTTGTGTGCATATAAATATACCTAAACCTAGTTAAGCAACTGCCCAAAACGTTGTATTAACATAGTAGGAGTACGCTATCTGTGTCGTCGCATGTACTTAAACGTACGTCATTTACCTACAATTGCTGCAGCTACTATGGAGTGCTATATAT
>NW_019214005.1:0-17961 GCF_002532875.2 Varroa jacobsoni
GTATGATTATCTTAATTAATTATTACGACTACTAGCAGTAACAGCAGTTATTTTAAAGCTGCTCTTCTGTGTGCGGACTAAAGCGAATACAGATGATTCTAATCATATATTATAATGATACGATTCGTTTAACACATAAAAGCCGACATCAGCAGGTGTCTCAAAGGACAACAAGGGCGAAACGAACGCAACAAAAAGCATAACGACACTCTAAACAGGATTAAAATATGTCGTACGACATCGGGACGATGACGTGAGTAACGGCCGCGGTGGTATAGAGGTTCGCTGGTTGCGAGACGCGTGTAGATAGTGCCAGTTGAAATGAGCAAGCCTAGTGTCGATCAGCGGGACGACCAGTAAGTAGGACAACTGTAATAAAAAAAAACAATACCAATAACCAAACACAGCATGAACAACCGTTACAACACAAAGTCAGGTCGAGTTCCTGAACAATGACACTAAAATGTTGGATAACTGAAAACGTCGGACATTGCGTAGAACGCATTAGCTCTCAAGCAGTACGCCGTGCGCTCGAATGGGGAAAAAGCTGGCCACTCGACGAGAGTCTGAGTAGTAGTGATGGAGTAAGCTTATCAGTGATCTGTTACTAGTTTTTGTAATAGTCATCAATGGGATTAGTAGGAAGTATAAATACGGGGCCGAATCAAATTGTTCGCCTTCATACAGTCCATCTTATCACAAGGATATCGTCACACTAGCGAACGAGGAAATTGATTCGTAGAGCATTGCACGGGCATTACCCATTTAGTTGGCCACTGCTTGAGTCGGCGAACGGTTTATGTCCGCGGAGGTAGGTGACCTCAACGCTAAAATCACTTTTTGCCAGACGATTAAGACGGTAGGCAGAAAAGTTTACTGTAAAATTTGTAAGTTCTTGTACCATATATTATAGAGTTTAGTATCAAAGAGACAAGGTACGAACACTGATAAGAGGCAAGGCGGCAGAGTAAGTGTTAAGCTGAGGTGCCATGGATAGCCTCTACCTCTATTGTAAAAAAAACGATGCGAAACAGCTGTAATAATATTAATAGTAAATAATAAGAAAAAACGACGAAGGAGTACAAGCTTAAGGGAGAAAATGTTAAGCTATTTTAGTTGCTTCTCGCGGAAAGATTCAAGCCGAGTTTAGTGGGCACTACCATAACTAGCTCACTGCCGATGTACACAGAATAACAGGCAAAGACAAACAAGTCAGAGTCAAATTAATCTTATGTCCACTTGATGTTCTCTTTCCTTTCTTCTTCATACTTAAAAAATCAATTGGAAATAGGATTACTTCTTCCGACAGGCTATACTTACTATCTGGATCGGGTTCTTAAGGTTGCAGTAATATTTACTATAGTGTAGATTGGATCGTGCCCTTTTCGATAGATAATATCGTATAAATGTATCCTTGCCGCACATTGTATTATTAAGTTACGAGAAGTAGTGTAGCCGCTCGAAAGGCTAAAGTGTTTCATGGAAACGGCTTAAACAATGCATGAGGTGCGACAGCGTCAAATGTAGAGAATACTGCTGTAAAATTTCCCCACCTCTCTCCTGGGGCGGTCGTGTATATTTGTAGATAGAGGGTGGGAGACGAAGAGAAATGCGAACAGGTGAGCCTAAGCAGATACGATTAGGGTAAGTCCCCTCTCTAAAAAAGGTGTGTGTCCTTGCGAAGTAGGCTGACAAAGAACTGAAAATCGAACGTGACGGCCAAAAAGAAAAGCTACAAAGGAAGTGAAGGCCCATAGGGGATAAAAGGCAAATTATCAAAAACAGGACACCATTCAACAAGGAAACGAATCTTTAGGGACAAATTTAATGGGGTCTAAAGTAAGTCCCATGTGATAACTGGACAGCGACCTCTGTCATATCCCGGCATGTTACGACGTCAAAACTAACATCATCAACAATTTCGATACCTTCTGTAGCAAAATCATTCTCCAACGCCAGTGAAAAATAATCAAGAAAATACGTTGCACAAGCGACTGTCAAGGAACAAGTCTACATAATTCGAGCGTCACCTTGTGCTGATTTACGTTTGGATCGTTTGTTCGCGCCGATATCGAAGCGCTGATGGTTATAGTTAACCGAAATAATCATTTTCATAATGAATGCTAGTAGATGTGCTAGATTTCGTAATCAGCTACATACTTCGCTCTTGTTTTTGGTGGGGAATCGAAACGCGTGTTCAGCCATTGAGATACGGTTTGTCACGTTGAGCGAGCCCAAATAGCCAAGTATATCGGTAACATAGTCAATCATGAAAGCTAGTAGTGTTAATTACTTTCGGCTATTGTTATGTGCTAGCAGCTCACCTCAATCATAAATCGTTCGCACAATCGCTTGCGTGATTTTTCACTGGTTTGCTTAATCAGTAAGGTCTTTCTTTGTCCATTGCTTACACAGACTTAGCGTGATGGTATGATGAGTTAATTCATATGGCTGACTTTCCCTCAGTCAAATGTACGAGGAACATATCTGCCTTGATACATGGAGAACCTATCAACACGCACTGCTTCACATAATTACAACGATGTAACGGGAACACTGATACAATAAAGATAATAGCGACCGCGACAACTGCTGATATAGACACATATAATAATGTGCTGACAGAATCATCGTATTCGGCTTGATGGTTTGTGGAAGATTATTGTAAACTTATTGTAAAGATATATACACTTATATTATAGCTGATGGTAAATATAAAATTAACTGAAAAAAATGATTCGTGGATTTTTCTTCGTTAGTCTTCTAGATAGCTTCTGCGGTATGATAGTAGTAAGCGATTAGTTTATTGGTACGCATGGTTTTTCTTGTCCTAAAAGCTGATGCGATCATGTGTGTCCTTATTTCTAATCTTCACTTCAATTTCGACCTCTTTGTTGCGCCGCCTAGTTTTTTTTAAGGAGTTTATAGAATGTAGCTATGAAGGTGCTAAATACTTCACAGATTAATAAAAAAAATAAAGTTCGTTTTCACACTGTTCGCTTCAGATTTGAAAAAAAGCAGGCGTAAGATACTTCACGTAATTACATTTAGGTTGTACAAAGTACAATTTTTTTTGCGACTAGTAATAGTCTTAGCGTAACGTTGCAATTACGGAACAATCGATTACTGTGGGGAGAGTATATTGCTAGAAAAAAAAAAGTAACAGAAAGACACTTTAAAAATGTTACAGCGAGAATCGCTGCGCTTATTTTTATCAGTCCAGATTGCTGGGGCGGGCGTGCTCGTTTATGCATGTGAAAAATCTTGTGAAAATCTGCAAAGCAGAGCGGCTCGTCATAGGGCAGTGGGCTTGCTGAACTTATGGACATGTAATGGTCTAGGCTCAAATCGGAACGTAACCGGGTACTGTCTCATTCTGCTCCGTGCCGGCAGGAGCCAGCCGTCTGAAGTGAGGCCTAACAGTTAAAATATCGGACGAAAAACACAAAAAAAAAAGCATTTTAGATCAAGCGAAGCAAGCGCAAATTACGCTTTCTCAGTCGTCTATGCGGAACTTGACACTATCCATATGGCTATCTAAAACGAATTTCTACACGTTGAAACAATGATGTTATTTTCGAAATGTGCTTCGGGCTTGAATATTACTTCATTCGACTGAAACAATTCAGTAGTCTCTGCATCGCGTATTTGATAGGGTTGTATACGGTTTTCTCTTTTTTTAGCGGGGATTCAAGAGACACAAAAACCGTCAACTAGAGGCAGTGAGCCTTGAATGCTAGTTAACTTCGGTATTTTGTCAACGAGACGATTCAGTAGCTACTGCAAGTTCCAAAAATAGTCACCATGGACAACAAAACAACTCGCTCCGCCAATAACATCGAACCACAATAATGAATAGCCACCGATTATTGTAGAATAGCAATAGAGTTCCTGTTAACGACAACGGACCCCTTACACCCCAGTCAAACATACAGCGACGGCTGCTCGATGCTTTTTACATGTTGTGAGACAGACTCAACTGATGAGCGACCGAACGTACCACATCAGATACGCGTGAATTAGACAAACCAATGCGTTAAATGTCCAATGGGTAAATCAGGTTAAAAAAAATCAATGCCTGAGGATTCTATTAAGCTTTTTCAGAGCTGGCGCAAGAAGGTCACAAGTTGCTAAGTGAATTTTAATCGATCTCTGTATGTTGTAAAATGTTTTATTGAATTTCCATCATTAGCCATTAAAGTTCGTCTCTAGTATTGTCATTTTTAGTAGACAGGTTGGCCATTAAATCGGATGAAGTCGCAGTTTCCTCCTCCTCCTCCTCCTGATACCTCCAGAGGTTCCCACTGAAAGAGAAATACAATATGTCTGTTCGAACTTTAAAAAGCTTTTCCTTCTCCGGCGATAACTTCTGCTGAAGAAGTCGCACGAGACGGGCACTTTCCATTGCCACAGCGGGTTGCTGTAAATTGCAAACAGTGATATTAGAGTCACAGCGTGCTCTAGGGGTAGCTCAATTCGCTCCAGTAGCCTGTAGCCTGTTACAGTAACTTTACGTACGTTCACATGTTCATTATCCTTTATATAGTGGACGGAACGAACCGTGTACTTTTAGCAGGACAAAATTTCGCTTAGTAAATGCATATCTTCATTATTTAACACACGGACCTTTAACTTAATTCATACCTTCGTTTCGTTTACTTTGACTAACTGTTTATGTCAGCTGTTCAACATAAGCTATACAAGTGAATCAATATGAGTCCTTTTCCGAACGCCTTATTCGAAGGACCTTTAGCAAATACAGGCTAGCTACACTCTAGCAAAGGCGGAACGATAATAATAATAATGGCTCGTTATTTATTATATATTTGCTAAAGGCTTATGTTTCCTAACCCAGCACTAATTAAAAGAGAAAAGAAAATTCTAAATATTAAACCATTGGATAGGTGTCGACTCACTCCGATTTCATTGATCTTCTTCATCATTTTGACATAATACTGCATTGTATTCCTTTTTCCTAAATCCCTTGAGGCCGTCTTGGCCAAGGTGTCCTGTGCGCTCCGGACCATTTCATTGGCAGATATATGATGCTCGAAAAGGTGACTCCGTACTAATCGATCCATCTCAAGTACACATCCGGCACATGACCAGTCGACTTCTATTGTTACGTCGCAGGACGGAACACGAAAAAGACAAGGCATACATTCTGAACATGGCCTTTATTCTGAGTATATCACGTCAAATGATTCAGCCATTTTAAAATGACACTCACATTACAGTTGTGGAATAAAATCGATATGTATATAAGGTATTACTGTTCTGTTCCGTTAGTACCTGAATGCTGATTAACGAAGTTTCGAAGATAATTTAGGTTGAAGCGACCATTGTATTTGGCTATCCAACGATGCGGGTTTCGTTTGAATACGAAAATGATTGGCCATTGGCTTTTGTCAGGAACCCCTAATTCTGCTGCCAAATCTGCGTTCTCTTTTTCACCGAATTCTAAATGATTCACCCGAACAAGAATATCCAACATTGTTTATTGCTATTGCAGTTGTAGCTAGTTTTTCTAGCTTTTTTTTTTCCATGTAATGTTACTTGAGTGTAAAGCTTATGGTGTTGATGACAATCTATTTAGGTATTTATTGTTGACACAATTTCGCTTATGCCTCGAGTTTGTCAGTGATAGCCGCGCCGCTTCAAATGTATTTGAAGATTTAAAAACTACTTTCAATTGTGTCTTGTACACTAAACGAACTTCTATAGAATTATTATATAGAATTATTTAATATAAATTATTATTTGTTTTCTTCCTGGCATACTTTTAAAAACAACTCAAGCCTATTTTAGAGTTCATTCTAAAATCTTAAATCCGATTTCTAACCTACCCTGAACGCCAACTTCGGCGAGTATCGTGTCTTTATCCTGGTTAAGCATAGCCACTAGCTTTTCGAACTGAGTTTGGTTTACCCCATGGGGATAGTCTTTATCCACCTTCACGAAAACAACTGGAAACCGCGGAATAATCTGCAACACAATTTAAGATAAGCTTATTTGACTTCGAAAGTGATCGTGCACCTGTTAAAGTTTTGTTATAGTTCGTCACTCAGATTTATCAGCATGCTATAAAAGCCTTTGTCTTATATAAATCAATAAAAAAAAAAATATTACAAATGAATCTGTGGCGTAATTAATTTGGCTCTCCGCGGTAGCCATATACTGTAATACACAATCATAACTAAATTGTTGGTACTAGTCAACACAGAGGTAACAAGAGGCTTTAGTGCCCAAGCGGTGGCGCGGGAAAGTGCCAATAGCAAGGGGTCACACCCTTGTAGACTGCATCGCAGGATGCGATCCAGTAGCAGTTAGCGACGGAGTCACACGACATTTTGAAAGATCGATCCCCGAATTGCGGGTACAGAAGTGGTTTATAGACGTTACTATGATCCAAGACAAGATCCTTGCCTATGCAAAAAACTGGGAAGTGACAAAAAATGAAATCAATAAAACGACCATTGGTGCAAAACTATATCTGTAAACGCGCACCTAGCATTAAACCCACCGCCCGCACAGAACGGTCTCAAATGGCCAAAATTCATAGACAAAGGTTACAGACAAATATTAATTAAAGCTAACTAAGGGGTATTCTTATAAAGACGTCTAAGTAGACTGATTCAAGAAAGACACGCGGCGGAAAAACGAATGAATCATGTCTTAGGTTATTATAAGAGCAAGGACGATGACGCAAGGAACTAACGAACAGAGGCATGAAAAAGAATTAGGGTAATTATAAGGAAATTTTACAATGAATATAAAAACGTTCATGAAGTGCAGCAAAGGGCATCAATGGAAGGAACTCAAGGATTTGGTCGAATCCAATACGTGAAGCTTCTTGTACTGCATCGCCATCAAGGAGTTTAAGAGAGATTCATTCAGACTTCCGTCCAATGTCATAAGAGGAGCGGTGGAATCCTTCTTCCCGGTACAGGAAGTTAGAGAGAAACATCCTACACAAATCTATACTTGAGATAATACTGGAAAAAAGAAAAATCAAGGTAATGACTAGCCTCGGATTAAACACCAGAATCTGAAACTTTTAATCAAATGATAAAAGCAGGAGGTTTTTAGTCCTAGACAAGGCACGGGGGCACGCTTTGAAAAACCCGAAGACGGAAAGCTTCTTACGTATCATTATGAAGGCATTAAAGTGCAAAGCCATTTTACCCTACCTGCGCCGCATTCTCTCGTCGTATCTGGAGGATAGGTTTTCCATAGGCGAAAGGGCAACACAATCGGCTTACTGCTGAAGTTCCTTAGGGCCGGTTTCTTAAACCGACACTGCGGAATCTAGCCTATGACGGAGTGTTTCAGCTACCGGGATTGTCCGAAGAAGTCGGGGTTGTGGCGTATGCTGACGAGCTAGCATTAATTGTCACCGCACGCAATGAAGGTCGTTTGGAGATTAGAGCGAATGAGACTAAAAAACCAGGGCGAGCATTGAATGAAAAGTAGCGTCTCAGTCAAGTAAGACGCTTTTCCCGAATGGCAGGAAAAAATTTAGAAGGAAACTCATTCTCACTGTGGGAGGGATCCACACACGCACAAACCGACGAACTATCTGGGAGTAATTATAGACACAGGACTTACGAGCTCGATGTATGTACATTGTTTATGCGACAGCCATGAAGTCCTCCAGTCAGGGCTCAAATTTGTAAGGATTCTACTGACGCATCGGGCGACAACTAGCAACAGTAGCAGGATCTACGACACTCTATGCCTGCCCCGTAAGGACAGATAGAGATCTGATGATGAAAGAAATTAGAAACACTTGTGACCGGTCCAAAGAGTTATTGCGATTCGGATGGCGAGAGCTTACAGAACGATTTCAACGGAAATGTAACTTGCAAAACTGATCTTATGATACATTCCGGCAGATGAAGGAGCACAGAGCGTATTAGACGGAGAATCGGACTTTGCCATGGCAAGTAATTAAATTATAAACAAACGGAGCAGAAACTGGGCGAGCCGTATCTCTTATCGCAAGCGACACATACGTGCTGAACAGACCAAAGCACCGATCCGGAATTTAGAAGCGGTACGATAGACCCTTCGAGGAGGTATTATACCCAACTTCTATCTGGATGTGAGCAATTACTTGGTTGACATTTTTGTTTTGTAAGGCTCAGGGGCAACAGATAATGTGCCACACACTATCTAGAGGTGTGAAGCACTGCAGAAGACTCGAGGGGGGTGCGGATGCGTCCTGAGACAACTAGATACAAAAAGCATTATTAGTTCGAAAGAAAGTGGAACAACGGTACAGCATATTGATAAGGTATTATAAGATTTGGGGAAAATTTTGTTGAACAAAGAAGGATATAACAAACTCTGCGGTAAAAGGCGCATTGGGTAATGCCTAAGGACGATCTTACAAATCTTTAAAGGAATTCCAAACAAATTGGACATCAATAGAGAAACTTGTTAATGCGATTTCCGGTGTACAGCCAACCCTTGGAGACTTCAAAAATTTCTCTTATCAGGTTGGAGTTGCGAAGTTTAGCGGATATTAGTCGAACGAGCTTGAATCTCCTACATCTCACAAAAGAGGAAATGAACACAAAGGCAAGTTGTATGATATTTTCGCTAGTATTATTTTCCAAATTAGGCTAACTTATTCTTTCCATTTTGGGATGACTTTGGATCTGGGGCACAGAGTAGATGTAGCTCTTAGTGCAGTAGGAAAATTCGTTGGGGCTAGATTTGTTAAACGTAACACGAAATGAGAACTTAAGGTAGATAATGGAACGAAAGGATAATGCCATATAGGGTGAAGAACGTCTATAAGTAATATACGAGAATATTAAAAATGTAATAGAAAAAATACTTTAGTACTATTATTAAACTGCTAATAAATATGGGTTTCCGTGTCTTTGTTCATAATTTTTTTACTATTGTAGTTTCCTTTTAAACTTGCTACGACTTGAGCGGAAGCTTATCACCTTATTCATACCAAATGCTGTAATTACAATTGACACATAAGTTCGTTGAACCAGCCGATTCCACCCAGTTGATTTCAACTTACTTTGTAAAATGTATTCATATTGAGCTGAATGCTTCCTCGCGCATATCCCCCAGAGACTGAAGGGGTAACACCGCACAATGTGCACAACAGCTGTAGTGATGCGAAAACTATCGTCGCCTTCATCACAAAATTAGGTATCTGAGGACAGGCCATTCTTTATTTCACTAATCTCTGAATTTATGGACGAAATTCCAAATGCAAGTGGTCAACTTTCGCCAATGAGACACACTGATCTTAGTTTCGGATGTCGTAGTTTTTTCTGGCCCTCTGGTCACCCTTAGTGGCGCGACGGTAGGATGGGACGCTAAATTAAACTGTGGTTGAAGAAGAGTTTGCTTAATGGGTTCGGACAAAAACGTTTCTCGTTTTTGCTTGTTGGTTGGTGTCATTCTGTTCGAAAAGCGACGACGCGAGAAGGAACCGAACAGAAAGTCAGCAATGATCCGTTGTCCCATAGCGATAACCAGCTGGCGTCTTCAATGTAAAGAACCACGACTACAGCTTCAATCGAGTTGGTAAAAGAACGTTAGTTTGGGGTCTATGCTTTGCAAGAATTTCTGTTTTCCTTAGCGATTCGAGCTTCATTTATCCATTGTTAAATATTCGTCCACTTTGTCCAATCTATTTCTATTTGAATTTACCTTTAACCTCTTTTTTATTGATTGTTGAAGATTGTTGAAACAGAACCACATTAAATGTTTACTCAAACAAAAAGTCGACTTTACGGCTCACCTCACAAGTTTCAAAACGATGTTTGAACATCGTTTTCAATACGGTTAAAGCAGTATTTCAACATGTACATTCGAAGATATCCAAGCAAATACAGTACGAACAATAGCATGATGCGTCGTGTTCGGTATGGGATAAAAGTTAGATACGATTATACTTAGTTAGCTATCAAAGCAAGCATAGCCTATCGCGGGCAACGGTCATTTAATCTGCCGGCGGAACGTTCGCCATGAACACTCAAAGAGTCAATCAATGATTTCATCGAAATTCTAATTAAGAGCAGGTGGCTCTTTATGTTCAGATCTCTTATTGAATAAATAATTATATCCATTTGAATAACCGTAAAATGAATTCACGTACTTTTCAATAAATAGCAAACGTCATTTATTTATATATATATATATATATATATTTATTTATTTTTTGACATTAAATCATATTTGTGTTATTCTAGTTAAACAGGTTTAGATATGCTGTTATGATTGTGTCAAGTACCAGTAAGACAATCCGGATAATTCTTATAAACCTTCCGGAATACAAAAAAAATAATTTCCACAAAATTATCGGAATGTTTTTTCAGCATGAACGACCCTCGTCGATATGAAGACTTCCGCTACTCATAAAATGCAGCATTTTTCAAAGGTAATTAAAAATTAACAGAAGTGACTAATTTAAGAAAAAGTTACGTACGACTCGAGACATCGTATCGTTGAAAGCCTGAAGAAAAAAGATATCGCGTTTAGAAGAGAAAAAGTGCTAGTAACGCTAGCAACTCTGGCTGGATTTATGTGAAGGATGCGTGGCTACGAAGCCCCGATGGTTTCAATTGAACACCACGGGGCCATTTGTCATAGTAGAGCTATAAAAGCTTCAAGAAGCGGAAACTATGAGTGATTCCTGGCACCCGAGAGCTGGCCAGCGGCAAATCTTAACTAGCTAACTTCGCGTTGCTTCCGAATGCTCCTAAAAGGAGAGGGCTAATGTTAGGTCCTACTGTTTTTAGGGCTATTCTTAGAGTGGCAACTCGCACAACCCTTAGAGCAACTCTATATGACACAACCTTACGGTCGTTGGAGGCACGATGCCTCGCGGGAACGTACAGATCTCTTGGTTATGATGCGCTGCATCCGTAATCCACACTTATGATTTCTCTATTGCCTCGCCATACGTTTGAGATACGTGAATGTCAGCGATACCGATGCTCGGCGATTGAAAGATTTGGTATGCGCTATATTCAGACATGCCCATATTAAGTGGTGTGTATTTTCCTTCGTAAGATATTACTTCATCAGGCTGAACTAATACTCTTAAGGCACAAAAACGAGCAGAGTAAGGGCTCTTGATAAGGTAGTGAACCATAATAATCGGCAAAATCAGACTCTGCATGCACTTTGCTATTACATCCAAGCATATAATGATCTATATCGAACAAGACAGGAAGATCGACCGATGATTCGATAAAACGTTACCGATTAGTATCTCTTCACCGCAGCATTGTGTCTGTGATGTTATACGATTCTTAGCCTCAGTACGTTGAGTACATATAAAGCAAAACGACAGCAATTTCTAGAGTTCCTACCGGCCAACTATGGCTGGCATTAACCTCAGGAAAGTTCGTACACTCTAAGACATCGCTAATCAACCTAAGTGTGAAGTTACTACTTACTGAACTATATATGTAATTTATAAACATGAACACTAGAAAACACTGTCTGGTGTCCTAATTCGCGTCCAATCTTTCATGTAACGTCGATGGTTTTTAAAGGAAAAAAAGTTATAAATTTTTCTGCAATAGCATTCACATTATAACTGTACCGTTACGTACCAAAAGAGAAAAAGATACTCAGGTTCGGACGTCGTTCTGTAATGATGTAAATTTCACAGTATCCTCTGGGTCTGTGTGAATGCATTTCTTACTATTGTCGTTATTATTAGTGAATATTAATGCGCTTCCCCTTGTTGAAGAGGGCAAGAGGTATAAAGAAATTTTAGCTTCCGACAACAACTACGGGTAAGTTATGAATGTGAAATTGAACAACAAAAATTGATTTGGTTTAATTAGCATTTTAATAATGTTAATTCACTATTTATGATGTTCAATATTATCCAGCGAGAGTTTTTCAATGCCACTTAATGTTGTGGTTTCATCATCTGCGCGGTCTGGGATTTGTCCACTTCCAATATCACTACCGGCTGTACTTGCCGCCGATGACCCAGGCGGAGTTCCCAGTAGAACATCTAGCTGCTGTCGAACCTGACGCAAGACATAAAAAAAAAAAGAACTTTTCTATGAGTCACTCAAGGGGCTTTTCATATGTTTCAGCATTTCGAGTATTCCGAATGATATATGTAGGCTTGGTTAACAAGATCAAACTCAAGTACGTACTGCTAGGAAAGGTGGTAGCTTGTGAATTCGTCTTTTTTTTTTAGGCATTTTACGGATTATTTTTGCTTTAAAAAAAAACTGTAAACCAGCATACCTGAGCGCTTTTGAGACTTGAACGAAGGTGTATCTGATTAAGCGCATCAACAAAGTTCGAATAGAGCTCGTCGCGTTCCTCAGCAGCTTTTTGGAAGTATTCCTCGGCCAATAAGACTTCAGACTTCAGCAGACGATTATCACTGGCAAGCTTGAAAGTTTCTTCACGAAGTTGCTGTAATAGTAGTGGCTGCTGTTATTATAACTGCAAATTCAATTACATTTTTCTTCATATCAGAAATTATAAATCACGCACAAGCTAAGTAGAAAAAAAAAAAGATTGTTTTTGTACTACTAATGTATTGCATAAACAATTATTACATCAGAAGATGTCAACACGATTATTCATCTAATTTCAATATGTAGATTAGAAGATATACACTCAACTTCGGATATTTTTGACTCTACCACGTTTAGTTCTGTATTCTATTAAGAACTTCGTGTCTGGACATGCGCATAATCATTTACTCCTTGTAATTAAATAGTTTCGTTTCGCCTAACTGAAACAGAATTCAAATATTTTGTTCAAATAACGTAACTTACGGAACTGAAATGATTCGTAGGAACTTGTATCTACTTGAAATTCATGGTAGGCTAATACTTCCTTGTAATGCTCGTGTTAAATCTTAATAAAAACGCTTTAATAGAATTCCAGCTCGATCCAGATTAGCCCGCTTTGGAGGATAGCCCAGCAAAACATATATGTTATTTATGTCTGCAAATCGATCGCATTTAGTTAAGAACTTACGCACTGGAGTCTTAAGCTGAAATAATCTACGGTATAGGACAACCCGAATTAGAAGTCTGAAGCTGTCGCGTGTACGTCCACTTGACGATATTGATTCACTCACTCATAAGTTATACATGCACGATGTTTTATAATGTTATATGAGCTAAACACATGACGGAAAAGGTTGGCGCTAAAAACAATGCATAAAACGCCGATAGTGACCATCTACTGAAGTGAGTATACAAGCTATTGCCACATACATCTAGTTTGCTCCGTTCGCCCTTAAATTTGTTGAGCTTTGTCGTCAAATCTCTATTTTCCACCATCAGCTGCTGGACTTTTTGTGTGGCAAACTTCAGCTGCCTCTTCAGAAGCTGGTTTTGCTCGTCAAGATGATCACATCTCGCTCTTATTGAATTTTGCTCTGCCTGAAAGGCAAAGTAGCAGATTAAGTTCCCTTTAGTTTTTAAGCGTAGATATGATGCGCCTCGGAAATCCAGGTGGGCTTTTTTCTAATTTCCAATTTATGAGGTCAGTTTTCCTCATATAGCTATTTTTAGATTGTATGCACTCTGTAGATTGTTGCGATGAAAACTTCTGCACTTTTTGTATATTAGCTCGGTAAAACCACTGTTCTAACCTGCAACTTCTCGATATAGGCAACGTTGACCTTAAGTATATGCTCGCAGTTTTCCTTTGCGTCTTTCAGGGTTCGTTCCAACCTGCAGAGTAAATTGTTTATAGCATTGTCTTAATATAACATGCACGCTGCGGAGCCCGTTGACTGCACAAACGACAAATTCAATGAACGCATTATAATACGTCAGTTCTGACACGCTGACGACCTTATCGACGCTAATAAAAGTTGAAGTGAAATTCCTCACCTGTTCTGTTCGGCACAAATCAATCGGTCTACATCTTCGCGGTACTTATCGCGAGCTCGTTGCAGTTCTTCAAATTTATTCTGTTCGGCTCTCAGTCGTGTCTGTTCTACTCTGCTTTCGATTTCCAGTCGAACCGTTTCGAGCTGCATCTCATGACGCTAGACGACCATATGGCAAATATCATACGTCATACGGTGTACTCGTCACATTTTGAATGACTTTTATTTGTACGCATCACTCTATAGAGTTCGGTATCAATCTGGGCGGCAAGACGTCCGACATAGCTATAGACGCACTGAACATTGAATCTATTCTATATGGATGTATTCCCAAGCTTCCCAGACATTCTCCATGTACGCGAATAGCTTTTGGCATAATCAAGATACGCTGACCGCACTATGCGTGTTTGATAATGTGTCGTTATGTTTATGTTGAATGTATAATTAATAGATAACTGAAAAGTCTTGCACTCACTTGCACGAGAGCCTGCATATGCTGTCGATGTTCTCGGGTGAGGTGGTCATGAAGTTGCCGCATTCTCTCTTGTAAAGCTTCTTCAGTTTGCCTTCGCCGTTTTAATATTTCATCTTCTCTTCGCCGAGCCCACTTGCCCTGCTCCTCGAGAAGCTGGGCCACGACTTGAATTAGCTGCAAATCATTCGGAGAGCTATTAGGACCAGCATATCTGAAGAAAATCAATTATACAATACTGTTGAATTTCCTCAACCCCATTGATAAACGAAAGCCACAAAGAACAATAACGGTAATAACATTCGAGTTCACTTTAAGTTCATCTTTGTACGAACTAAATTCAAATCGTACTTCGTTTGTTCTAACTACTAGCAGTTATATGAAACGGAACCAAAACTCTCTTGATAGTTTAGGAATAAGTCTGTACTGCTGTATTTTTTTTTCTTACCGTTAACAAACTTTTGCCACTCATTCATGTTAGATGAAACTGCTTGACAGGTGCTTACCTGAGTACGGGTCATCTGTGAAGCGGCGATGCCATCCATCAAGACCGTAGTATCAAACTGTCCTTGCCCTGTGACCACTGCATCGGCCTTTTTACCCATCGTTTTGGCCTTTTGTGAATCTACCGATGTTGAGCGGACAATGTGACCTTTAATTTTATTTCGTTCTTTCTTCGCCTTCATCAGACTCACGAGGGGCAGCAGGTTAATGCCGAACGAAAGACCTGCACGCCGATGAGATTTGTCTATCAAAAGAAAAAACGATACTTCATTACCCCCGTAATGTTTCCCATCATTAGACCTACGGCAAACCCTATAAGTTGGGTACTATTGTTTAACCACTCCTCTGACCAAGTTTCGGGTCAATGCCCAACTTGAATACCACATCAATGTGTCAAGTCTAGCTGTGCTTTCGGATCGTGTTTATAACTAGGCCTCTCCTGCTTGAAGCTCGTTGAATGTCTCACATTTTGAGTTCGTGAATATGGCTTTCCTCGATTGAATTTTCTTGCCCCACACATCTGAAAGTCTACTAGACGAGCTGGTCTATCTACAGAGAGACGGCCGGAAATGGAAGCTGTGATTGCTATGTGACGCAACTGACAATCATAGGGCAAAAATCTTCTAACAGCTAAAAGAAGTATTGGACAGCACAACATTGATCTGTGAGGCCTTAAAGGAGAAAGGACTAAATAGCCTGTCAAAGTTACTCAACCAGCGTAGTAGCGTTCAACGAACAGAATAACAATCCTTGCTCGCTGATGCCGCAACTAAGCAGTGACGTACGGAAGTTAGATCTTCGTAGCTTCACTTGCTCAATTCAGTATACAATAAAGCAAACCAGTTGAGCAAATTCATGCAGTTTTAGACATTTTCAAGGTGGAACTTGCTTGAAAATAGTGCTACTTTTTTTTTTTTTTTTTCTTTTTTAATAGACACTTCTATCGAAATAATTCGCGCAGCGTGATTCTAACTTAAAACAGACTTACAGCTGACTGACCGTTCCCTTTGTCGCCTCCCCCACCTGTTTCCAATACAGCAGTATTCGGCACCCCCAGTTATCCGTGAAGGACAATTGTACGCATAAACTAGTCGTTGTATTAACACAACTGTACCGCAAAAAGCAATACATGACGCCGACAGCACAAGAAGCATTGCCAAAGTAGAACGTTCTGCGGTGATCGTGACGTCACTGCTGTGTTATCATCAAGTCTTGGTGATATGTACCTAGCCCATTGGGTCTAGCCTTTATCAATATAGCATTAAATCTTCGCCAGGCAGAACCTAGCATGTATACATCAAGTCAAGCGTTCGTTAGCGTCATCATCGCCGGCGACATCAACACGTAAGCCTCAACAACCGACTGCGATGGGTCATTGAAAAGCAAGAAGGTCTCAACATAAAGAGTAAAATCTGATCATTACAATCTCCGCGTCATCTCTTGTCCATTGCCTATGTGTCTCTCGCTGATTCCTTTTGGTTGAGAGGGCACCGGACGATCGCTACTGCTGCTGCCCCCCACTGCAGCGGTTCTGCCCCGCTCTAGGGGAACTAACGTCTAAACAGAATGACCAGACAATTGTCGCCACGATCAACCGTCTCCGGATCGCCATCTCAATGAATGGATCGCTGCCAGAACTGAGTGAGAAAGGTTGTCTGATGCATCAGGAAATCTTAGCTAGCGCCGTCAGCTATTTAGGCTACTCACTGTTGCCGCGGCGTCCGCTGTGAAAATACGTCGACGCATCGCTACCAGAAACACAAAAACATACCGCCAGCCTCTGCTGCTGCTGCTGCTATAGCGGGCACAGCCTGAAACGCAAAACATTCCCGTTTCGCTGCCTACGATCGCTAGCCAGATCTGTTGTCTCTGTTCTATCTGTAACTATCTGAACAAACTAACAGGCCAAGCGTAATATACGTTGTCCTAGTAGTGGAGGCTAAGAGAAATGGTGAGTGTGACGAAAGCCACAGGACAAAGTTCCTTTCGTGTGAACGATAACGTCTTAAACAGAGGCAGTGGCGCTGGTTGTTGCTGTGAGGTTGTTGCTTATCGTTATAAAAGATGTAGTGAAGTATACCGACTTCTGTAGGCTACCGTCTTTTTCCTTTTGTCTTCTTCGTTGTCGACTTGTTGGCTCTCGAAGTTCTTCAGGTCGATTTTTAGAAAGGGCTGAAATAGATGGAGTAGTTTTTGGGGCGTGCTTCAGCAAGTTTGGTGGCAGGACAACTCTTCATGATAGACGCTCTATTATTATGTAGTCAGGTAATAAAAATTGTGCTATAGACGTATTCCGATAGGTTCGTGTTAACGGAAATTCGTGGCTGTATACATGAGCTGTGTAATGCGCGTAAAACAATATGTTCACGCAGACGCGTTCTGTTATTTATCATGTTAATGTTTTTATGCTCATATGTTAGCTTTGCCTATATATTTTAATACAGCGTTTCTATAACTAGTGTTTCGGGAACTGTTGCGCGTATGTTTCTTTCTCTGTTCAAGTTTGATACCTCAGGCCAGCTATATAATCGTGTGCTGATTGTTTTGTATTGTAGACAGAATAACGCGCGGTCAGGTAATAAGCGAAAGCAGGCTGCTTACTTTGTAATTTTATGTTGGGCGTATTTTCAACAACAGTCGGCCACCTAACGAATTGAATTTCGATGTCCTACATGTAGATGATACCTTACAGATAGGCCATAACATAAAACATTTTTTTTTTTTAAATATATTGTAACCTTTGACCGTGACAGTGTTTCAAAACTATGCCCTTTGACTGAGCGTAGAACTATCAACGAATATTATTTTTGTTGGTTCTCAATACAAGCTAATCTTATTTTACAGTGTCTAGTAATCGGAATATTTAACAAGTTTCTTTAATAATCCCTGCATCATGCATACTTTAGCTAGCAGCGCATTGTAGGGACACGACCACGGCTAGTGCCTCCAAGCGAAATTATGGTCGTTCTCAAACTGTTCTCAGTTGCCCCCCCCCCCCCCCGGTTTGACTAGTCAGCTACGCGATGACTGGTAACGACACGTCGGTCTTTTATCACCACTCCTGCTAACGATGCCCGCTCCATGTCTGGAATGACTAGGTACGAGCTCCTGGTCCGTATAG
>NW_019214005.1:18061-38962 GCF_002532875.2 Varroa jacobsoni
GGTAACGACACGTCGGTCTTTTTTCACCACTCCTGCTAACGATGCCCGCTCCATGTCTGGAATGACTAGGTACGAGCTCCTGGTCCGTATAGGGGTTGTTTCATTTTTTGTGAGGATGGACAAAAGCTTCTCCGCTAGGGTACAAGAACCTGGTAACCAGATGTCGGCCAGCATCGACACAGTCGGTTAAGACCGGATGTACCCGCGTTCCTCTCGTTATGGCTATTGCTGTTGTTTTGTTGTTGCTCTGGGTTCGCCATTTAAATGCTGCTACTGCGATTCCACCACTATGAACAGAATTAACTCAAAGGCTAAAAGCGTACAAGAATCGCTCAAGCTGCTTCGCTTTTTTTCTGAGACGCGTTGGCCAACGGCTATGCGACGAAGGCGATTTAGAAGCTGGTTGTTTTAGTGAAATCGGTGAGTTGAAAACGCTCGTGAGTAATATGGTTGGTGACATGGTTCAAGTATTACAGTAGTTGAACGCCCCAGTGGTCAGAGATGACTGGGCAGCGTCGCTGTATAGGAACCGCTCGTTGAACGTCATTTGGCAAAGCTAATCGTATTGTGTCAATGGCCAATGGGAAAACGTGTTATCTATGCTACAACTATACGTACTAGCCGGCCGCGTGCAGATGCGTCCCGTAATGTCCTGCTATAATGTGACATGGTAAAAGCCGATCTTTGCAGCATTGATGAAAAGAATGGATGTCGTTTTGATATACGCAGGTGCGAATACTCCGATAGGCAAGCTTTCAGACTGAGCGCTTTCTCAATGATTATGTAAGGTGTCGTTTATGTAATTAGTCAGTCGGACTCTAACTAATATATTGGAGCTATCGATCAAGATAACAGCGGCTCGCTTTGTTTCGATGGTGGACGAAATGGAGATGGGCGTAGAGCTGGTACCGCTTCCTGAATTGCACCATTTCAATATAAGCTACAGAAGTAGACCATAGGGGTTTGCAGAAGACGAACTCATCGTTAGCCAAAATACAGCTGTAGTGTGCGGGCATCGATGCATTTAGGCGAGAGAAAAACTGTTTTGATAGATTCTTTTTTATCCACTTTACGCTCAGCCTTCTGATGAGCTTTATATGGTTACCTTTATCTCCCACTACGTTTGTGCGATATTTAGGTATTTATCTAAATTTCATTCGTAGAGCCTTACTCCGTTCGCCGTTGCCTACATCAACTAGACGACAAACGCTTGTAAAGGGAGCATTTTCCCTTTACGACCTATATACAGTGTCCCTAACCAGTTCTCCATTTACTTTACATATCATACGATAGGCAAGGCCGACGCTTAAATAAGCAGGCACTGCAGTATCGGTTGGTACACCATTCGTTGTACTGATCCAGATCAACATCCCTACGACTAGAATATGTGGGGCCATCTGAATAAGAGCATTACCGTCTGCTCTAAACGTTCTCAACATCATTTTGAGGTTATACGACAAATGTAAAATATCCGCGGGTATTCCAACTGGGTATTCTTAGTACTAATTCCTACTCATGTGGCTTCTAATAGTACATTTCCATCAGGGCACATATGTCCAGCTAAGTATGAACTCAGAGCGACCTAACGCATATCCGACTGGCTTTTGTAAACTCATCCGCAGACGGTGTTTTGCAATGCCTGGCCTCAACCCAACTCTACAGGAAGCGGCAATCATGTCGTGCCTCATATAGCCCGTAGCCGAGTGCCTGTCACCTAAGATGACTATACCATCCGTTCATAAAACTGAATAGCGAATAATGCTATCTAGAGATGAACCTCGAACGTTCTCAGAACACCTAAGCAAACCTAAGCAAAAAGCAAACAGACGCATGTGTAAGACAAAATAAATGGCACCGATATGGTCAACTCGACCTTTCCATACGACGAGTATGAAGTAACATATCTATTACACGCGAAATAAATATGTGTCACCAGTAACTAATTACTGTATAGTACATTAATATTTAGTTTTGATAGCGTGGTGGGTAACGTGTTCCGCCTGCTAAAGTTCAGACACACGCAACGGTCTGGGTACGGACCCGCTCGTAGACATACTGCGATTTGTTTCTCTAGTCAGCTGTCGTCTGATAGAATGCCCAACGGCGATATCAGATGTAAAACCCGAAATATTTAATGTACTATATCGAAGAATAGCTCACAGGTGGCAGGATATCAGCCTGGCCTTAACTGTCGATTGTTAAAATACGTAATAGTCATTATACAAATCGACAGTCATTGAAATGTCTTTAATAAATGAATTATGCTGATTTGATAGGAGTGGTTTAAAATTTATTAGATAAATAAGGTTCAATTAAGATGTAATTATAACAAAGAGGCTACAAAACGATGCACAAACTTACCAACTCCCTAAAATAAAGACGTCCTTTAGAGGTATCAACTTAGTAAGAACAAGCCAATTAACTTGATTGACAAAAGAAAGTTTAATAGGCTATATTCCCGGCAGTATTTTGCTGAAAAACTCTCACAATAGCGTTAACCGTAACGGTTAAAGCGCATTGAGCAACTGCTTGTACCCCTCTGAAGTTTGTGTAAGCTAAGAGCTAATTTAAAAACGACAATTCAGAGACGAAAAATTACCTGCCGGGCTAAAGCAACAGCGAACAATTTTCAGATTGATTTTATTTAAAGCAACAAAATAGAATGTTTTTCATTTCTAAGGCTTCGGCAGGTGCAATGATTGTACAAGGCTAATTGGCTGTAGACTTCTCATGTACCTTAATTCAATAAATGCTTCAATAAAAACCAAATAGAATGTGAGACTGTTCCTACTTGTAGAATGAAGAATAGAAAAACTCTATGACTGAATTACAAACGCTACCATTGTGTGAGGGCATTAAGTTCCAACAGCATCGTCATGGGTTAACTACCTTGAAGAATGAAGACAATGAACTTACCTTGAATTGAACAACGACTGTTAGATTTTACCTTTCAGAACCTTCAGCTGCTTACTGCTATTACTGCACGAGACGCCACGCGAATAGAAGTAATGCAGGAACCACTGATTTTTCTTGGTGATATCCGTTGGCCGGTCTGAATCCTATCTTTTTTTTTGCTTTTTGTCACTTTTTGAAGCACTTAGATTCTGTCGGAATAGCAACTGCTTTTCGTTAAGACTCGGCTTAGCTGACTTGGCTTTAATAAAGCTAATTAATTCCCCGAGCTTAATTTATTAAGTCTTATTGACTCGCTAGTCATTTACTAAATTGTTTTTTAAACGAAAAACTGGGTTGATATATGGTATATTCTGGCTGGCGATATTGTAGTAGGACAATTCCAGTCTCACTCGTCTTACAGAGCGTGCCTAAAGCGTATCTGACTGTCCGCTTCATCCCACAACAAATATACTCCAAAGTGGATCAAGGGCATGTGCAGGCTCAAGCTATAAAATCGCACCGACCCTGACAGTCCAGCTTTATGATCAGTCCAGCATTTATGTCACAGTATTCACTAGCCGCCAATCCTGAACAGGTATCACCACCTATGTACGGTTTTCTTTTTTATCGAACGACCAACCATGCTACCTTTAGAAACCATGTATTCACTGTTTGCGCTGTCAATCGAATGTTTGTTATCACTCAATAGAACTGAATCATAGCACTTGCACGATCTCCTTAAATAGAAAGTACCTCTTTTTGTATCAAAGATAACATACAATTCGGACGGCCTGTCCCGCGCACGCTCGGCTGAACGGCTTTCTCCCGCCGTTTATGCAGAATAAAAGTTGACGCCGATGCGACAACGAGCCAGTTGTAATAGCAGTATTATAAATGCTATAGTAGAGACAGTCATTGTCGTCGTAGTAGTCAATCTGGGATTTGTTTGTAGGAGGGAGTCTGGTTCAGTGCCGTCGCTTCCACGGATACCTCGTCGTTGATATCGTAGTAGTTGCCTGGCGACTACACCCCCTCCCCATCCCCCAAACGGCGGAAGGGAAAGGGCGATTGGAGAGGGAGAGCCAAATGTGGGTGCGTGGAGGAGGAGCATTCAAAGCAAAACTTCTACCAACTGATTGCTCGGAGGCCGCAATTCGATACGAGGCTCCCATCGAAAGTGAAGTCGATCATATCAGAAAAAAAGGTGGACCGAAAATAAACACCATGTCGTGGTAGGATTCGACGGTTTCTGCCTATTGATACTGCCGCTAACACTCAGACAACACTTGACGGCCTGATCATCTGTTCTGGCAAGAAAGGACTGGCAAAAAAAGGATGTTGTTTTGAATCGAGGTTTTTGGATTAGGATCGATCAGATCATCTCCGCACGTTCCCATATGCTTATTTTGATAGCACGCCGCTATCTGGGCTCCTCGATAATACAGAAAATTCCGAAGGACCCTGTGTAAGAATTTCGAATGAGGGAACATGTTTGGACGCAATTTGCTTATCTATCTACTTGTTTCTCTTATGTTTTCTAATCTCAGATAAGCCTGGCTCGCAAACAGCCGAGTATAACAAATGTAGGCGAACTTTTCGCCTTCTTATCGCCAGCGAGCTATGCAATTTTTTTTCTTTGATCATTTTGTATTTCAAGAAAGATCTTATTGGCCAAATGGCCCATGGTCGAACCATTATGCCTAGCAATAAACGGCTGGGGCAAAGCAAAAAAAAAAGCATAGAACGCTCTATTTGAGAAGATTAGATCTAAAATTCCGCTAGTCTTTCAAAATTCTACTCAAACATTAGCGTGCTCTGAGATACTTATGGCCGATTTTTTTTCTATATTTGCAGAAAAAGAAGATTGCCGTCAAACTTAGGTTATGCGGTTGTGAAGCCTTTTAAACGCCTTATATACTCCTATCCAACGAGATACTACCCTACTTCGAGCGCCTGTCAGACAGAAATAGTTAGTTAAAGGGGTTTCGTTGTCTGCTTATGGATATAAATATGCCCATAACTGTCTAAGTACCCGTTAAAACATAAAAACATCAATTGAGTAGCATATCTTGAGTTATATTGAATTAACAAAACACCTTATCTACTAGTCGCCGGCCAAGATAACGGACAGGTATAAATCCCAAGCCACCTCCAGCTGGTCGTGTCTATGGCCCTCCCAACCGAGTTGAATGGCGTCTACCGAGAAATGCTTCCTCAGTGCCAGTGTTGCTAATAATGAAGCATTTACGGACTCAGTGAAATAACTTCAATTCAAACCTTCTTTCCTCTATGACATTATGCAGGCCTTCGTTTTCGGTGGTAATCTTTTGACGTGCTTGTTGGTACTTAGCCGTATTCTATTTGATCACATGATAGACAGAGTTATGATAGATGCTATCATAACACGTCGTATTATAGTTCGCGAGCTTCAAATTCCTTTAAGCTTTAACAACAACACTACGCATATAGGAAACAACTATTACCGAAAGAAAGCATATGATCGGTGTAAAAATGATTTTTTTTTACCAATCTTCAAATGCGCCTGCTGTAGCTAATATGCACGATATACTGTACAACGTACAGCTTCGTCTAACTATTTTCTATGCTAAAGTACAATGCTACTGTAAAGCAAAACATTAACCAAAGTAAGATATATATATATATATATCTATATGTATAAAATAATTAATGGATTGTGTTGGTCAAATATGCCTGTAAATAAAATCTGTATGAAAACCGTGTAGCTTTGAATAATTCAATTTTCAGTATACAACAACAACACCTCAACAGAGCTGCTGTAACTCGTAAAAGGGTGCTGGTAAATCAATTGTCTAAAAGTTACGTTCGAACACTGCTACTCAGGACATTGTTCGCCTGGCCTGTTTGCTTGCTTAGTACATCAACAGGCTTTGGATTGATCTTCCGGATCGAATGTTAGCCTAAACTCAGTTTGGATAATGTGTGTAGGTTTTTCGGCAAGACCCCTTGACCAGATTGTACCGATTTCGCAGATCGACAACAGCCACTATTTGAATAGTCCTTGAATTTAAATAACGATTTTGATATATTTTATTGTCATGGACAAACGTTTTATAATTATTGTACTTATACTGAACCAGTTCCTCGTCATTGGGCCCACGTCCTCGTTACTGCAGCGTTTTCGCTAGTGACAAATACCATGACTAAATTAAAGATATGGTAGTAGATCCAAGAAATACGACTCTGCATATTCCAACGTACTTCATAATATAGGTTATTTAAGAAAAAAAAAAATACTACAGCTAAAATGTAATAGCCGTTCTTTGTCCGGCATCAAACAGCATAAAACATAACTATATAACACTAAAAATGTTTCTTTAATAATTAACATAAGTTACGCATTGTAGTCTGCATTTTAAGCATAGACCTACATCTAAGTTTACTTTTTATTCTGACATGGCGACAGCATTTCTAGTAGCGTGTGACACGGGGCTGGACGGCACGCTGTAACACAGAAGTCACTCAGGTGTTTTGGGTTAATACGTCCCTCAGCTACCATTTCGACTGGTATCTAAATTTCTTAAAGCTAAGTTTGGCCACGATTGTCGTTTGATCATAGTTACCCATTTCAGCTAATTCACGAACCGTTTAACGCCCCGCCCCATTTATCTCAACAGCGCTTTCAAGCGATTCCCGTCGAACTTGAACGGTTTTCCACACTGCGATTTTATCCTTTATATCTAAACGGCCGTATATCTAAACCCCTTCGACGCAAAACTTTCCCCAAAGCATGGCCCGGGCAACGCTAATTACCTCTGAGCAAAGTAGGTGCGGATCGAAATCTGTACCAAATAGTGTAGTTGATAGAGCGTCATTATCTGAGGCATTTTTTAAGTGAACCTGCCGTCTTTCTCTTGCCGCAAATAATCCAGACGGATAGTGGAGACCAAGACATTGCTGCATCGAGCACACAGGAGCAAATCGAAGGGGGAAGGGGGTACCGAAAACAAAGGGGCAATGCTCACATTTAGCTATCTTCGTCTCATTCTAGGTCGAACAGGTTATATATTTTTAATACATTCTCAAAAACTTTTACATTACTTAACAAAAATAGTACATTTGCTTGGCACTTTTGCTACTTTCCTCCGCTTTGATCCTTATTATTCGTCTCCTGGAAGATGACTTAAATTCTATATTGTATTTTTGGCGCACTACTAGTTACAAGACGTCTGTTTCAAAGTAACATGACGTTCGCTTAGGTCCGATGGGAAAATAATTTCTTTGAAAACTTCCCATAACACGTTTTCCCCTATGTTCACCATTAGACTCACAATAAAGCGTAGCTCGCGAAGATTCTCGCGTTTAATCTGTCTAGCTGTCATCTGAAAGAAATATTTTCCAACTAAAATTTATTATTTAATAAACACAATATATAATATAAAAGCACAAAATCGATAGAATAAGACAGTTAAATGGTGCGTATCTTTATTATTATTGTAGCTTTCTATTTAATTAATTTGACCATGACCTCTATTAAATTTGACTTAATTTTTTTGTTAATATGCAAGTGGGCCGCTTATCCAAGTGTCTTTTCGATGAATTTCCAATGAAATTTATTCGAAAATAATTTATTATGGAAAAATAAACTGGCTGCCGATGCAAACGATTGCCACTGGGTATGAATCGACTTGTCGAATAGATAAGTTGGTTGACATTGGGTTGACGTTTGAGCATCAAATAGAATCGATTACCCGAGTTGGCAACACGATGCGTCCGCTTTAGCCTTACAACGGGTTCAGTACTCTAGAACATTCGGTTTTTAGAGTTCGTTAAAGGTGTCGGTTAAAAATCATTTTAGTGAGTAAAAATGCAGGTAGCCATTCCGACTGGGCTTCGATAGCTGCCGTTCTGGGCAACAAGGATGCCACATGGCCAAAGGGTCGAATTTTTTTATCGAGTCCAGTAAGCGGCTACGAGAAACCGACTAGATGATTTCTCCTAGTTGTCTAAGCATCGTAAGGAGCACGCCCTCGCCTTAGACACTTTTTCTTAGTTTCAAATTGTCCAAGCTGGAAATTTGTTGCTCTTTATCGTTTCTTGTCGCAAAACCTGTTTTCGTTCAAATTTGTGCACACTGTCATACAACCATTGAAACTTTTCAACAACGAGAAAAGGGCCAGTTGACCCTGATAATAGGATGCTATAAATAAATCGATGTAGCCCCACGTTAGCTTGATGAGCACTGGGTTCGGAACATTGATTAATCAGGGTTATAGGTTTCAGGCTGATCCAGTAGTAATGGCATCACAGCGAAATAGTGTTATATTAACATTCCGTTAGTGAAATCTTCACAAGGTCAGAGGAGCGTTAATTGGTTGCCAACTTTCATATTCGGGTAGTTCGGAATCTCGGCTTCTCCGAGAACATTGCGCAGTTTTTCATCACAGAAGTTGTGGGATAGCGTATATTTCTTTATCAAATCCTCTTGTTTTGCACGGTTAAAGCGTTTGAACTGTCTCGTTCTCAGGTTCCAAGGTGATTCAAATTCCTCAAAAACGAAACCCAAAAAAAATATGACCTATCCGCTTGCTAGATCGCGCAAATAAAGTGCTAGAATTACTATAGCTTATACTGGTCACAAAGCTATCAAACAGCTTCTTTTAATTTCGAACAAATGCTTATTATACGTTCCAATGAATTGGGTTCGAAGATGTTTTCGTTTATACACAGGTAACCGACTTCAGTACAAGTTGAATACCGATTTCCTCTAGTGGAGTATATCTATCCATCATTGCCGACGTAAGAAAAATAATAGCATTTAAAACCGGCGCTCCAAGGATGTCGGGTCTTGTGACGAGCTGCAAAATCTTTATATCTATCTCGTAACTGATCACTTACCTCTGGACTTCAGAGGTGAATAATCAGTTACTAATAATGTAGTTATTAAGCTTGGCAACATTCCCAAGCTGGCGTTAATACCGATTGCCGGTTCGTTTCATTTTTGCTTCGCCCATGTACTCTGACCTATCGAAGAACATGTATGGCGTAATCTGTAGCGTTCGGTAAACTTGCATACATGGTCCACTGTAAATACTTTACCCTCCGCCGAGCTCCCGTAAAATGTTCATCATGGATTGGCGAAGAATGTGTGATGGATTCGATGACAAGAAAGAAGATTAAATAAACTCGTACTGTCAGCGCTGACAACGGGCACAACGTCCCAAACACTAGTCGCCATTGAAAAGTCCAAATAAAAGGGAGAACAGATTTTAGTAGATCATGTATTTACTTTATCACTCTGTCTATCATGTTATCTGGACTGGACGCGGAAATGTAATTCGCGGAAGTTCGCATAAATATCTTTTATTTGTAGGAATATTTTATGTGCCTGTAAGCAGCCTATATGTAAGTAGTTAGCTAGAGGAAATGCTATATAGAAAAAGGTCAATAAAGCACACTTATTTTCAGCAATAACTTTTCATGGTGGTCTTACACTAAAGCAATCCTGTACAATGTTTACGGTAAAAAAAATCGTCATAATTTTGCCCCTGTTAGAATTATGGCGATGTAGGAAAGTTATTATACGAAACTTATTGATTTTAAGATACCGTCCTAATTTTCTCCGACAAATTTCTCTAATATAATGACACCATAGGTTAGATAATAGCTAACCCTGTACTGCGCTCTTCATATTGAGTGATCAAAAAAGCATTGACGGTTTTTCTAGCTAGATAACTTTAGTTACATATCGTAGGGAGCTTGGCGTCATGCGAAAGCTGAGATCTAATAGTAGTGCTACAAATGTTAGAACGCCTTTATTCAGATTTATGCATGAAGATCCATGAAAGTCCTGTAAACATTCAGTTACAGCTTCGAAGTGTCGAGGCCTTGAAAGGCTAGTGCTCTTTATGGCCAAGATACCTTATGGAAAGAAATGCCATATAAATGACTCCGCCGCTTTTGTTTTTGAAACCAATCAGGGAAACCCGGCTACAAAAAGAAGAACTGATTGAAGAGGATTCACTCGATCGTATTACCGTCTGTAAATTGCTACAAAAACGCAATGAAATCGATCGATTTTTAAAGCGGTTGACACATATGACGATAATGTGCAAAAAAGCCATGATCAAAGTGAGGTGATGTTATATATATGGTAAAATTAAAAAAAAAATCGTGCATTATCAGCTACTGCCGCTTAGTAAAACGATCAATTCGGATCTTATTGTCAACAATGAACAGAATAATAACAAGCTATGGAAAAAATTAATAGGGAATCAGAAAGAGCGTCTGAACGAAAGTGGCTAATTAGATCGTTTGTGTGATTCGCCAATGACACGAAAGTGCTCATCCTACGTTGTTGCCATGGTTTTAATACAGGATCCTGATCCTAAAAGTCCAGAAAGAATTAACGGTCTGTCCCTATCTAAACGACTCTATTAACAATAGATTCTTCTTAATTTACCAATCGAATTTTTAAAGTTGTCACAATAACTTCTTCCGCCATATTGGTTGTATTCTAATGTCAAAAATGACAAATGGACGCTTTCCAATTACATCAAACAGCTTCTCAAACTCCGCCTCACTTTTTTTTTTAATATACCTACGTATCTTATTATTTTGTGTTACTTTCTGACCTTGGAACGACACTACCTTACTAATTTGAGCCTATTTTTCATTTCTGATAATGGTGCGTATCAGGACGACTTACATTGAGCTGATGCGTGAGGCAGACCGGAACAATTCTATCACCAAAAATGCAGTTGTCCGGGTGAATCTAATTTCCCATGGGCAACTCCGGTGTTTTGCTGTTCAAAAACCAGATTGAGATCTACTAAAGACAAATAAACATTTTGAGTTTTATGTTCGGTACCGCTAGCCGCCAACAAGAAACGGATTGCACCAAGGTCCCGTTCAAAACCTCGATTACCTTACTAAATCATCTTAAGTTTACGGAGCAAACGCACTACAACTGAACTGTCACTTACGAGCATTTATAAGACTGCTGATCAATTCAATAATCTCGACATATAATTCAAGATGTATTTTTTTTTTAATAAAAGACGAATTTCTCGAAAACTTAATATCCATATAATAGTAAAACAGTGAATATGTATCAAACAGTGAATATTAATCAAACAAAAGGTAAAGCTGCCAGTCGTATTCAATAAGTGTATGTCCAAAGTTATCATTTTCCAACAGAATGAACAATCGGTTGATAAGATTAACTGGGACTCAACTTAACTTCAGCATAAAAACACTACCTTCGCAGAGGTTGCTCATTAACAAACGTCGCATTTGGTTCTTCCAGTTTGCATGGACAGATAACGATGTGGTGGTGGTGATGATATCCAGATAAACAAAAAAAAAACGGACAAGGTCTTTCTCTGTAGGAGATTTATCCTTCATTGACATGCCGATCCTCGTTGCTAATTGCCACAGCAATAATATCCGTGATCAATTTTATTTAAGATACAACTTCATCGTCTTTACCTTTCTCGGCCTTAGAAAACTCAATTTCGTTTAGTAACACCCATCGAGGCAGCTTCGTGTAATCGCCCGTCATAGTCACGCCAAATGAGACCTTTAATCCCTTGTCCAAACTTGCCCCTTAGTACTTCAATTTGCTCTGACTCGGGTGTCTTTCGCACTCGAACCGAAATCTGCAAACCCCATATTCAATCGATCCTGAAATAATGCGTCCATTTCGTTCGACACGACCAGTTAGTACTTTGTTTCCGTCCGACTAATCATCCCTAACTGACACAGCATCTTCAGGGACACTCTTCTTATCAAATGTCTCCCAGGCCACGTAAGCATTATATGACTGCATCCTAAACAAATTACTACGACCATCGTTCGGTATGGTTTATAGCACCGATAATTTCATACTGCATGCCAATATCCCGTTTAGGGTTTGACTACGTTTTTGATACCTGTCCTTGCCGTCAATATGCGCCTATTAGAGACAGCTGATCATTGTTACTAAATGGGATTGGCCGATCTGGCAGTCGCAATTCAAGGTTTTCAAGAAGTTACAAATAATCGATATTTTCACAAGCTCGCAACACAATATAAAAGCGTGGTGTCAACAATACAAATCGAAATTTGGATGTATCGATTCATTGTGCAATAACCTCTCAATAACCAACTTTTAGTTTACTACAGACAGGAGGGGATAATATATTCCTTTTTTCATTGGGATTCCCGGCGTTCTAGATACTTTTTATTTAATTCGAATAATACCTTTGTTTACCCTAAGGGGGTACGTATGTAGCGTATTATTTCGTAGCGCATAGAGAGAGACTGTTTAGCAGCTAACTACACGCGATGGCTTTACAAAGACCGTTACATTTTCACATTTACTACAAACATTCTTAGTTTCGAGCCTGAAATAATGGCTACTAGGATTTGCTTGGTATTGTATAACTGGATGAGAATGCAAATACTCTGCTTTTTAAATGACAATGATCTGGAAGGTAAATCAGAATCCCAACAAACGTTTCTGACATAAATGTTTGTAAAAAATATTTGTAAATATGATGTTTTTGTGCTCAATAAGCTGCCTCTCTCGTGAACTACAATTTCTGTTTGTAAGGAACGTTAAATACATAATGAACTAAATATCACGATGATACGAAGCGTTATACGAGATTTACGGAAAACTTTAAATCAGGTTCATGGTTGGCGATGTATAGTAGGAGACTGAGGACGTAGTCGTAAGTTGAAGTTTACAGATATTATTGCCACCAAGGTATTTGCATAATGCGCACTGTAGGAAAAAAAATCGAAGTAAGTACAATTGGTTGTCAACGCAAGTGCACGTTTTTGTAAGTTTCAAATTGTAATTTCCCTATAGCACTAAATAATTCGAAATTAAATATAAATAATAATAAGACGGAAACAATAATTTTGGACAATTTTATATAACTAACAACAATACATAGCCTACAATAGGATGCAGATTGATCTGTCGAGATAGAACTCATATGCACTTCCAGATTACACGAGGTGCTCACTCACTTTTATGTTTCTAACGGAGTTTATTTCTTTACGACATACTTAAATAAATAAGTGTCAGCTTGGCTCTATATTTTCAAAACTATCTGCTATTTACTAGTAAACAAGAATAACAGATCAATCTGCTATATCAAAAGAAGCTTTTGGCATCTTCTGTTTACAATCATTCACAATATCACACTCCGGCTAGATAAATCTATCGAAAAAAGCGTTCAAAATTTCCGCCAAAAATAAAAACAAGTAACGATAGCAGACGACACTTTCTCTCTCACAATATATGGCACCTTTTGCTAGAATGAAATACGAAAGTTCAAACATTTCGTGTAATGCGATAAATACACTTACTCTTGCATAAATCCACCTAAATACTTCACTAACAAAACTCAATTTGAACCATCTCTTGAATACTGCTATTTAACTTTTTCCATCTGATAATTTAGCTTCTTAAGACATGCTTATTGACTCTTGAAATTTATTCAATGACTATATTACTTATTTATAACAAATATAACAAATAGTGCTCGTAATTTTTAGTTTTTCCATTATTTTTACCACTACCATCGTACTTGAATTTGTCCTAGCAACTGGAAATTTTATTATAATCTATAATAAAAGAAATTGTTCGAACGTGTGGAATAAGGAAATATAATCGACTGTCACTTATAAGCATTTACACAGTGAATTATGCTTGCATCTAAATGAGCACGTAGTAATTTGGACTATTACTTGACTGCTTAAGTGTTGGGTTGATAAAAAAATGTATTTGTTACCGTAGCATAGTTTTAAAAGTTTCAGTCTTCCTGCAAAATCGCTGCGATTTTGACATGAGAGACGTGTTATTACCTCTTTATTTAAGTGTAGCTGCCGACAAATCATTATCAACTAAGTGTAACGACGAGGTATCTAAACAATGACAAGTGAATCGAATCATCCGGTCCTTATTTATTTCTGATATAAACAGGCGAGTAACGCGCCCTCAATAAGAAGTATACAGATACAAATATGCCCGTATATTTTTAGTATGGATTTTATTATGCGTTTCGCCTAGATTAGGTTAGCGCAAGCAAAGAAACAGGAAGACGATTCAGTCAGGTAATAGGTCGAAAAAAGCAAGTGGAAAAAGTTGAAAAGGGCAGGTATAATATGGCCGTAAAGTATCAAGCAAAAATGTTATAAGTACGAAGATAAAGCAATGATAAAAATTTATGAAGATGGAAATGGGGGAGAGATTAAGGAAACGATAGCATAGAATACTCGTGTACTTATAAATTCATCGTTGTTTGTTTACATGTACATATATGTGAAGGGGATGTGTGCATACCATATTGGATGATTATAAACTGGGATTTTTAAAAAAATTTAAAAGGAAAATTAAAGGAAAAATACTGGGGAGTGCCAGTAATTTCGTTCGATTCGGTAAATTCGATTAATGAAGTAAGATGTGCTCGTTGCACAAACCTTTTTATGTTCTTAATAACAAAAAATTCTCTGAAGCCTATCCCATTTGATAAATCTTTTTGCGAAAAGTATTTTTCCAGACCTTCTTTCATAAAGTGTTGTTAGTTTACTAGTTTTGCAGGAGATTGTTTACTTCGGGCCATCGTTACGAAATTTCGTAGTGAGCATTCGATATGTCTTTCCAAGCCTAATTGCAAATTAATTAAACAGGTCTAATGGGCGAATCGATTTTCGCAAAAAGAGCTGAATGTTTCATGTTGAAAAGTATGCCGCAGAAGTATAAGGGAAAATCGGAGCAAAGAAATAATATGAGATAATTTTTTTCGACAACTTACACAAAAATCATGATAACGTAGCTATTTTCTGTGTAAATAGTGGTTAAAAAGTCGTGTTCATAAAAGTAATATTAAATAAGAAAAATATGAAAAAGATACGTTTATGTGGGCAGTCTGACGGCGTATGTACAATTCTTTATCGTATGCTGACGTTTTCCACATATGAACCTAACCTTTTTTCTAGGGATCCAAAGACACAATTTAAATTTTAATGGTCGCCAAAAAAGCAGTCACTCTTTGCAAGTATGAAGGTAATATTTTTCTTATTGGTATTTTTTGGCCAGTGTTTAATAGGTGTAGCCGGCGGTTGCCCCAAAGCTATCTCATAGCTCTCAATTCCGAAATTTTTTCAGTTCTCTATTAGAGAAGCCGTTAGATGCGCCAATGTTTGACCACAGTTAAACCAATTAACTGAACTTTCACAGATTTCATCATTCTTTTTTAAAATCACTAGCGATATATATGCGAATCAATATCCAAGAAAATCCTGAATAGTTCAAACATAGGCTTTATAAAAAGTCAGATATACGAGTAGCGCTGCGGCTCTACAAAGTCGTCTTCTTTAGGCCAAAACCCAAATGTCTCAAGTTCTGCGTGCATTACTTGAACCACTAAGCACGGCAGGCTTCTATGATTAAACGAAGAGTGTCTACGCCCCGTTTCAAAGCGAAACCGCTTTGTATCCTTAAATTCAGTAGGAGCACGAGTTTCCACTGCCCCATCCTGGGGACCAGGCTGAGAACTGCATTGTTACAATGAGTGTACTGACATGTAATGTAAAATAACAAAATTATTCAGTGGTAGTTATAATACCACGTCGTAAAACTATGAAGTAGGAATGCACAACTGTTTAATAAATGCTACACTAAACTTGTGAAAAAGAAACGCGGTATAATTCCAAAAAAAGTTCGCGATTGCCTCGGAGGGGTGAGAGATCAGTTGATGAGAATTTTTAGAAAAAAAAAATGGAAAGCAATTAGTAGAGCAGATAGACAAGCAAAAGTTGCACTGTGGGAAGCGAATGGTCGTCGTATTGCTGCTCAAGTCAAAGCTATGCAAGAATGAATTACGTAAAAAGGAAATACTTTATTTACACTTTATTTGCATTAAAAAATTACTGAACCGATTCTACCAAAAAAAGGTATATAAGCTTTATACGGTGCAATCTTCTGAGCTTTGGATTTTACTCACAAATTTCAATTCTAACTTACCTGTTTAGAACTTGCATAATAGTATCCACAAAACCTGATTTACTGACTGGTAAATTCTGCTATGCCACGGGCTATAGTTGATAACCCCATCGCCGCTGTGGCTGTCGTAGCAATTTAATGGCTTATATAAAGCATGCAATTCAACCTATTTCGATAAAATACGTAGCTAGTGACGTAGTCAGGATTTTCTTTGTAGACTCAAGACAAAAAGCAGTGTATGCTCATAATACACATATACATAGCTGAATTAACCAGATCCAATATGATGCTGAGTAATTTGACCGCTGTAGGCAAGACGCTGTAGGTCCATTTACAGGCGGTAACGAGAACCGCACCTTCAGAACTCTAACATTATAGAGGAAACAGCCATATTGTTACGATGTCGCGTCATAGGTACGTTGGAAAAAAAAGATTCGGGTAAACCCAGCGAAACACATACAGAGTGGTGAGCGAACAACCAGGGGAAAAAAGTTAACCCTATGAGGGCTGACACTCTGCCCTTTACGGCAGCCTCACATTGTAGAGTGTCAGCCTTATCTTGCGGGGTTCGTAAGGCTACCTAATGAAAATTGGCTGAAAAGTTGCTGAATAGATCTCATCAAACGAAAGTGGTAAGTATGGCGTAACGCGACTCTGTCGAGGTAGGTGGAAACGATATTTAGGAAGCAGATCACTGAGAAAACGAACTGACATATCACGCAATGAACTACATAAACCTTAAGTCTTGGTGACGTAAATATAGACATAATAAGTATGCGTATCCCTATTGATTACAACAATGAAATTATAGCTGAGTCCACTTCGTAAATATTGTGTAATTGAATTATCAAGCCATATATTTGCGATCTGCATTCATAATTTTAATTCTTTGGCATACATTTTATTTGGCAAAACATCATAGTATAGAAATTTTTACCAAAAGTCTGTGAGCAATAACGAGGTTTCATTCAAAAAAAAAAAAGTCGAATAACAGAATGAATAGAAAAAAAAGGCCGACGATCAAAGGAAACACACATGACAATATCTATCTCAATGAATATGTTATCTCCAATCAAGGGTGCGGAAATTAGATTCAACGATGTATGTAACACAAGAGCCGGTTTTAAATTGATCCTCGTATCCGAATTCTTTGTTGAAGACATCATTCTAACACAGAATAGATTACTAATAAAAGCTATATCGCTTTATCATCTTACAATAAAATTTTACACACAAGCAAATTCGCGTTGCTGCCAAACGTAGGCTTTATTCTATCGATTTCGTTAGATTACGGATCGTAAATAAGATTTACGTATTATTTTTAAAATTACACTGGCATTTTCGGTTATACGAAGCGCCTAAATTGTTGAATATGCATAGTGGAATAACCGACATCGCTGAGGTGTTTTGGGATGGGTCATTGGCGTCACGGCTCTACAGGACCATAACCCATACTGGACATGTGCTGTCGATTATGATGGATAAGTTTCCCTGAGGTGTTTATATCAAGGTTGCCATTCTATTCAGTGCTGAACGCGGTCCTGTCCGGAGTGTCGGAACGCACAGAATCTTTAAAAACATTTAGAGACTGTGGATTTTTAACGGAAGCTGATATGTCACGTATTGTGGCTTTAACCATAACAACACCCGAAGGGTTCACACGTACGGCGAGGCGGTCGCTTGGAAAGAGTGTTAAATTTGAGACTTGTCGCTCGAAGAGATCGTTGACTGTATACCCGCCCTCGTAGTTCATACCCATACTTGACAGGGAAACCTAAATATGAGACGATAAAAAGCAGTGGGTATTAGAATTACGCAAAACAGTATTACATTGGATTGATTTCGAACACATGTAACTGTTTCTGGAGTGGTATGATGCAAGCCAATCGTTGACGTCCTTAAGCATATCTTCTAAAAAACTTGTCGACTAGTCGTAACAGCTAGTAAGCTTGCAAATATCAAAGGCATATACTTTCGATATGGGCTTCATGGGTGGCTGATATTAGATATTAAAGGATTAGTTGCACTAACGATATTCCTACTCACATTAACCAACCGGGGGCTGCCCATGCTGTACCTATTGTGAATAGCAATTGCAGCGGACATCGATCCATCGGTCGCGCGTGGGCCTACGGGACGAATCCAAATTTGGATACTATTCATCTAGAGCGGAAATCACCAAACACATTGTTACTAAAAGAAAAATATAGACTAAAACAACCAAAATATGACCTTTCCTTTATAGATCTTATAGTCTAATATTATATTGACAGTTTGTCGGCTTCGGAACTGCTCCACAAATGGCGAGCTATGAACTACTTTGGAGGCGTTTGGACTTTCAGTGATACTGGAAAAAGTAGGGTTATCTGAATGCACGATCTGGTAGCAGAACTAAAGTGTACGTTAGAACCTGTCAAAAATCTTTTCAATATATTTAATTACCTTGCTATGAATAACCGACTTAGAGACATATGTAAATAGCATGTTGGAAAAACTAATGAACTCACATTGTAAATCTGGCGGCCCATAATGCCATAGAGATCTTGATTAACACCAATAATGGCTTTATTGAGTAGAATCTTCTTGTATTCCGGTCGTATCGATCGCAAATCGGTTGACATGAAGAGTGGAGCTGCTAAAATGGCCCATATGGCCATCTGGGTCTTGGCCTGATCGACTGACAGGCCGAAGTTACCTATTACAAGCTGTTTGCCAAATTAACAACCAAGAGACGTAAGAAATACAAAGAAATAAATCAAAGACATGAAGTACTTACTGGTGTGAACCGTGAGAAGGCCCTGTAGGCTCGTAACCATGCCTAATTATGCGCAATAAAATGCGCATACTGTCAAACTGACATATCAATAGTAAAACGTGATCTTCTACGTCCTATTTTGACCTTTCGTGGTATAGATACCATTTCGAGAGTGTGGATAGCACTCGATTTTAAATTCGACTCAGCTGCGAGCCCAAACATACCATGTCCGGATCGTTCCAAGCACCAGGCCCATTGAACGGTATGAGGATGTCCTGAATCTCCGCGTAGTAGTCCATTATGCTTGTCACACTAGCCCACGAATCACCGATGTCGTCAAAGTTTCGCCATAGATTACAGTGGCGAGAGATGCTTTCATAATCGGGAGTCCGATGCTGGAACTGGTATGCAGGCCATGAACACGAAAAAATAATAGGACGGCCGGATCTGTTCAATGCACGCGTCATTTCAGGATAGACTGCACAAAGCAAACAATAATTTGCGTTAAGGTTTTATAGCAAACGCACACATGTTACAAGGAAGTACAAGAACTAAGAAAATTAAGAATTATGATATGTCGTGAAAAAATACATAAATTTATCTACGAAAATAAGAGTAAATTAAATATAATACAAGTTTATTTTTAAAGATCACGTGTTTATCTAACTGTTTATGATGCAGTATAATAGTAAATGACATTTAAAACCTTGCTGAACTGTTGAGCTTTAATGAGTCAAAATTTGACATGTACTTTGGTCCATGTCCTCTTCATTTGCGTAGCACCCATCAAGTTTTAACATGTCTACACCCCAGCTGGCATAAGTCTTTGCGTCCTTGTCGAAAAACCCTTGACTTCCAGGGTAGCCTCCACAGGTTTTCGTGCCGCAGTCCTGGTAGATACCAAGCCGTAGGCCTCTGGCATGGACCTACAAAAAGGTTACGTCTATTTAATACTATGCTGACAGTAATTTTGCTATTGTCTATTTAATACTATGCTGACAGTAATTTTGCTATTGTCTATTTAATACTATGCTGACAGTAATTTTGCTATTTAGTTCTAAGTATCAGTTCATTTGTATAAATAAAGGTTTCGTTAAAAAGTTAAAATAAGGTTATAAATGTCACCATTTCTAGATAGTACCCACATAGTTGGCAAGCCATTGGATGCCATGTGGAAAACGCGTATAGTTGGCTTGAAGTATTCCGTCGAAGTCGCGTTTATCAGCCATCCAGCAGTCGTCAATATTCACGAGATCATAGCCAGCATCGAGGTATCCCTCCAAAGCCATAACATCAGCTATTGAAGTATATAAGCGTTCGCTGGAAGCACAGGCTATTTATAGGTGGTTAGCAAGACCAAAAGTTCACCCTGTTTAATATGCAGATTTCTTTTTATTATGTTTGGATTCGATTCACTGACTGAGCTAAGTCTCAGATAAACGCCCTGTTTCTAGTGTCTTTAACAGCTACGAAAAGCCAGCCGTACTATAATATTTAGTGTTTTTGCGCAGTTTGAAAATCAAAATAATTTAGGTATAATCATGCAATAAAGGTTGAGTTAAATGTAAAATTTCACGCAGTGTTAACACAACAAAAAAGCTGCCCTTTTAGGGAAAAAGCCAAGAGTTATCAATTTCAACCGATTTTCAAATAAATAAAAAATCGGGAACGCATAATTTATCGACAGCTGCCATAACACAAGGTAACTGATTTTGAGGTTTGAAAATAGGACGTTAGCTCATTTCAGCTTGTACAATTATGTATGAGCCTTATTTTATTTTACCAACCTGATGCAGGAGTCCGGATATGCCTTACAATCGACCTGGCACAAGAATCTTTCCCATGAGAGCCAGCCCATAGGGGGCGTAAGGGCCAAACCGTTGTTGAGACCGGCCACACCGAACTGGTCTTTGTTTGGTGCGGTAACCCAAACTATTGGCAAGATCCACAGTCTATTCAGTGACCAACCCATTTTGATCCTTTTTGTGTTTACCACCCTATTATCTCTACAACAAGAAGCCAAACAAATCCGTTGGTTATTTTCGTTGGGGAACAAAAGTCGAAATTTTCGACGCCATTCTTCAAGAAACTTATTAAGCCAAATTAGTCGTATATTTGTACACGAAATTCAAACTAGTGTTAAAGTAAAATTCTTAGACAATACGGACTATTGTTTAGTAGGGCATTGAGGCTCGTTACTCGCTGAGGACAGAGGAATCCACATATCCTCGAGGTCAAATGCCCTAATTCTTCTATCGAACAATGAGACTAT
>NW_019214005.1:39062-43203 GCF_002532875.2 Varroa jacobsoni
CTTTACGCTAAAATGTATTACAAATGCTATGCGAAACGTTATAAGAAGAAGCTTTTATGCTGCCAGCTAATCGCTTCTACTACATAAAAATCCACATTAAATAATAATAGTAGAGTAAATCTGACCACTATAACACTTAATTTTAATGAAGTAACATAGGCAAACATTTTGAACTAACCTCTATTGTTTGAAGGTACGAAATTAAGACAACGAAGACGATTCAGCGAACCTACCCAGTACTATAGAAGATGGGTTAAGATATTCCGTATAAACTTTATAGTAGATCAATTGAATTCAGTTGGTGTCGTGTGGTTTTCAACCAAATGCAAGAGAATTTCTTGGTACTGTTCCGTTAGTGAACTCCTAATTAACACGCGGCGCTCTTATGTCCTCTCTAGCTGAGGCCTCGACAAAATCTGGGACCTTCTAACACATTAATCAGTGCTATACATTTCTGATACGTTCTGGTAGCCCAATGAGAAGTTATCAGGCGGTTCGATAGAGTCGTGTGCCACGTTACCTTAAAGAATGAACTATAATCGTACAGTATAACGCTAAAGTCTGCTTTTTAGCTGCTATAAGCAATCCCACTGGAAAGCGTTGAGATGTATACTGTAGATTTATTAAACTCGATTCTCTGTAATGTCGTGGCCTCGCTTAGTAGGCCATGTAAAAACTATTCCGACCACAAATACGAGCATCGGTTTCGTCGTGCATGCAATAATGTTCCATTTGTGTGTATAATGATTTGGTATGTGTTGTGAGCCGGCTTGAGCCTTTTCCTGGAAATTTCGGGAGAAACATTGCTAGCTAGTTGAAACCCACAAACAGCTCCCTTAGACTGTATAAGTCTGGGTAAAGGTCAGTGCTACAGACTGCATGAAAATTCGTAGCCGTTTTAGATACAGAAGAAACACGAATGAACTGATTTCCTCTTTTTTTTTTTAAATTTTTGGAAGTTTTTTTCTTTTAAATTATACAGTCTTATGAAGCGCGTGACTTAGTGGTTTACTTATTCAATATAACGTACTCTTATCGGGAACTATTCATCCAAATGTACGTTTTAATATCTAACAATATATACGTTAAATAATATTGCGGAACGAACCTCATCTGTGTTTGTTTAATATGTTTGCGCAGAAATATATACCTGGAGGAAGCTTGTTGTAAGGCCAATTTTAAAATACGTTTATTCAAAAAAATCCTTTACGTCAATTGGTATCTCGTCATGTTAATCACTTGGCGACGCGTTCCTTTACAAAAACTGCCAACTGACAGACGGTACAGATCAGAATCACCGGCTTAGCGCACCGAAAACCACTCACCTCATGGATTATCAATCAATATTCTACAAATCACTATCATTCGATTCAGGACCATCACAACAGAAATATTGATTCGATCACTAACAACCTATTGATGATCTGGCACTGACCTTTTCAACGAGGGCAGAGTACACCCGGTTCATTGTTACCGGCCATCGACAACTCGACGGCACTGGTCGGTCATCGGCTCGATTTCAATAAGAGAACAGTTTCTAATCGGTTGTTGACGGTTGTGACCCGCACAAACGGCGGGACTTTTCTCTGTATGTACCACACAAACCGACACAGCACTAGAAAGCTCCACCTCTGGCTATCCACACGCGACCGAGAGGAAACACGTCGTTCAACGTCACAGCTTCATTGAACCGAATAAAAAAGCTACCGAAAAGTCTTTTCCCCACTCACTTTTTATCGGAGCAGCTGGGCCATAGCTATCACTCGCACGGGCACATTGTAATTTCAGAACTATAACTTATATTTTTATCGCTCTTAGTTAAACAAATCAGGCTAACTTGTTGTAGAATAGAACAGACCTGTATTTGTATAGGCAGGCGCGTTCGTAGCTGGCAGACACTGGAGTAGCTTGGATCCTAAAAGGTTAGTGGTTAGTTGATTCGCGTCGTCATAAGCCTAACGTCGCATGAGCTATCAACACGTAAATTCGGCGATGTTTTATAGAAGCTTGAATGGCGGGGCTGTCTTTCTCGAAGAGGATGCCACAACGAAACGTTCTGAGAACAATGGCGATTCGTGCTTACCAAAGGTCTACAGCCGCATCTCAAGAGTATCACTCTTTCCCCACTGCTTTTTATCGGCATATTATCAACGATACTGTCCTTTCGGGTCTCCACGGATTTAGCCGAAAAGGCTAGGGCGGTCGTGGCCAAATCCGCTAACACACTTCGCTGCGTATTGTTCAACAATTACATTCGGCCAAATACGAACTGTTTCTACTTTCAATCAATTTAGCATACAGTGTTTAATTACTATTTCGTGGGAAGAAGTGTTGATTTTTTTTTTTATTTATTGAATGTTAGATTTTGCTATTGCACGCGTTGAATTATACAGAAAGAATATAATACGTTTCAGTTTAATGAACCAAGAATAAACCGAATAAATTAAACAGTGATATGATTTTAGTAATAGCATTGAAATAACTATAGGGGTGCTAAAATCAGCCGGAATAAGCTTTTTATGGTTCTTTAAAAATCATGTATAGAAATATAAGGTTTTGCGTCCTTGTAAGGTTGTAATATAAGGATATTTTTTTATATTAACTATGCTATTTCCTACGTCCGTTACCCTCTGTTATGTCGTTTCTTTATGAGAATCTACTATATTTGAGATTTTCTATGTTTGATTATGTATTCTGAAGAAAACAATTTCAATACCTAGATAAAAAAATATGAGGCGCCCTTACTGTTCACAACATAGCGGAAGTACCTCAATATTTTTCCTCTAACTAATCTATCTACGATAGAAGTTGACGCATGAATAAAATGTCCGTTCAACTGATGGTTGACAATCATGATCTATTATAATATATATTAGCGCCTGTTTTTTCGGATAAATATAGGTATACATAGGATAAATACACAAGGTGGTTGTATCTCGAAGCTCTGCCACTTGTAACTATCCACTGTAATTAGAAAACATATTTAGGCGAAATTATATACCAGTATCACCACACCGATTGGCAGGGTGCCGTGAAAGAACAGCTCGCAAGGCGTTGAAGTATAACTTCTTCACGCCAGGAGGCGGTAAGGCAACCAGGCTCGGCGGATTGAAAAGCAAAGAACTACCATCAGAAGCGCAGCAGATAAAAACGAATGCATAGCTGCTCCGAAATGTGAAGATCTCGGTCGATCGGTGCTGAAGGAATGGAAATCCAGACAGTCATTGAGACAAACAAGGGCACCATCAAGCTGAAGGTTAAGGAACCAGAAGCAAATATGATAAAAATGTAATAAAAAAAAAAATAAACCTAGTCACCGTGGCATTTCGTGACCCAGATTATACAGCGACTGAAAAGAATCTGCAACGCGCTTGAGGAATAGCTCGGGAAAAAGATGGAGAGCCCCAGCACCGCTTAACCGCAGAAAAATCGGTTCGAGGCATGGATAGCAATTATTCACTAACAGAAACGGGAGAAACCAGAACAAAGGATATTTCAAAAACAGACGACATGCCGTGCACGCTTACAACGGTCGGGACTTTCTCGACGGCTAGGACGCTTGCTACTGGCGTGGAATTAAATAATATGTCAAAAAACTGCACGCAGGGTTATCCCACATTCCACACAAAATGGAAACACATCGGGCCACTTCCTCAAACTTCAGGGAATGCATCGAGGTTGAAAAAAACCTGCCTCAGGAGCCCCTAGCGACGATACAGGCATATGAAGCTACAACTTTGGTGGCAACGTCACCAGTGACAGGTAAGATACGAGACAGCAGTCAATCCCAGGAACCCGCAGTCCCGCATAAGAGAGACCACTCAGGTAAGCTAACATCCAGCTGTCGGATAAAAAGGCTACAGAGGGCAAAATTAATAATCAAAATCGTTTTTTTCTGGGTACTCCAAGTCAATCTTTAGGCGTCGCGACTTCTATGACCTAATGAAAAGCTCAGTTTTAAAATGAGTTATCGACAAACAGCTCGCTTCCAGAAAAACAATGGTTGCTATAGGATTAAAAGCGTTGCAAAGAAAGCTAAGTCAACTTCGCGCAAGCGAAAAAGAGTTGGCCTGGCTATGACGAATGGCCGCGGCTTAAGGTAATGACGACCTTGTATTTCTAGGAGCAGCTGCCTATAGTA
>NW_019214006.1:0-75421 GCF_002532875.2 Varroa jacobsoni
ACATATACCATGATCGTTTTTATTCGTCCAATGATGAGTTGAGACTTGGATGATTATGTATTGGTTTAACAGCTGTGCATCTTAAGTAGCCTCAGCCTTTGCATGTACTTTAAGTATGTTTAAATAATTAATGCCGTCATAACAGAACATTTCTACACGCGTCTGTTATCACCAATAAATCAATTTAATTTTTACTCTCTATTAAGCACTATAGGTACTGCCAATGTTGTAGGGCATTTACAAAAAAGATACCAATTGACAGCCTCCAACATGAACACGTAGCCTAGAACTTTTCCAGCCGTCTGAACTTAGGTACATAACTTTATTATCCATACACAGATCGGTGAGATTTGGTAGTTAAGCGCTGGCTGAGGCCCACTCGATGCTTGCCTTCATGACAGCCTGTATTGGTTACTCTGCTTGCAAGCTTTCTCTCTCTCTCTCGATATATATATATATATATATATACTAACTAGGCCACCACGAGTTGGCAAGTGGATCGTGTGACTCTCCGTTCGTTTACTTGATCTAAAGGATTGCGGTGGGGATGTTAAAGGAGTGCATCGGCGGAGGCAGATGTTGATTTTCCCACTTTGTTTTGAATGTTAATAGAGGCGGCCATCCGCCATCATCAGCTGAAGTCACAACCGGTACGTTGTGTTATAACGCTACTTGTATGACGTTGCTATATGATATGCTTTCTTTGAGCCCAAATTGTTGGTGCCAAAAAATGTATATTTTACATAATATAACCAGTAAAAGAAACTATATATAAAAAGTATAACTACCAATAAGAAGTGTTGTCCGCGGTTCCCTCATTTAATATCGTACGGTAGGGCTGTACAGCCTGTACAGATATAGCGTAGAAAAAAAGATGACTCCTCGCAAGAAAAAGTAGTAATCTTGAGAAAAGACTACAGCTGAGACTACAACGAAGATTTTTCATAACTCAACGCTTACCACAGCCTAAATCACCGAGAAGAACTATAATATAGTCAACGAAAATAGTAATCTACCATTTTTCTGTAAAGATGATGCTTTTTTTTTCTATTTTCTCCATACGATAGCTGCAAGCACTTAAGTTTTTTGCGGTGGTTTTTCCGGGAAGTTCTTATGGGAGTTTTACAATGGGTATTCAGTTTCGACCACCGCATTTCTCCTCCCCCGAAAAATTTAGTTGAATCGACCGACCACTGACAAGCCGCTTTCCAGCTTGAAATTCTGACGAAGTAACAAACGTAATTCTGCGAAGACGCCCTTCCTTACTGCTTCCATTCGCCGATTCAACTATGGCAGTAAGGCTAACAACCGGAAAGAACTGAAGTTAGAAGCAAAAATGCCTCCAGTTAAAGACGCAGTTATCCATATGTTATGCAATACAACACTGTGTCGCCATATTCACAGTCCTTGTGCAGTGACACGGTTTCGCAGTTTTCTTCGCCTTTGAAAATAAGTCTGTGAGTTCTTCAGGCCCACAATGTCCTCAATATACAGCACGGAGAAAAGGGAAGAAGGCGGGCTAGTCCTTCAACAACGCCACATACCATGGAGTCCAAGTCACGCCAGAATAAACGGTCAGATTTACATGTCGTATACATAATACGAAGACAGAAGCGTAAGCATCCTACATTGATGTTCTTTGTGTGTATGTGTGTGTACGAAAAAAGCGAAAGGGAGTGTTCAAACGTTTATCGGCAGTCGGCGCCTATAACATTTACTTTTTTAAAACACCGTCCCATAGAGGAGCAAAGGCAGCAACAAAAGCGGGCCTGGAGGATGCAACAAGAAGGAAAAAAAGGTTCAAAGATGTGGAACTAGAAAACGACCCAAAAAAACGATGAAGCCTATACCATTTCAGTAACGAAACCAGCAGTAGCAGTAGTGGTGGACACCAGAGAACTCTGGCAGAAAACTCATTGTTAGTTCGTCAATAAGTATAGTCCTACCTTTCTTGTCCTATCGAACCGTACACTATTGCAACACACTTTACTGTACTGTGTAGGACTAAATATCACCGTATGCGTTACTCTGCTTGCTTCGATGATATGCCGCTTGTTTAGGTATGAAAATCTTGTATACGCTTATAATTCCGATGAGGAATGGGGTTGGCTTGAGACACAGAAGGGCATACTTACACTTTAATACAATATGTAAGGTTGCGTTTTTGATCCTTGGGCAACCTTAGGCCTAGAATGCTTCACAGCTTTTGGCTCTAGAGTCTTTTGGACACCACAACGGACGCCATTAAGCCCGCTCGGCCTCGTCGCTACGCAACTTTTACGTGTTTCCCTGGAGTGGCGTATCTGCAGTGTTGTAGGTAACCAAAGCAGGCCAGCCATCATTCACCGCCATCTGTGTACCCAAGCTGCCCTGACCGGTAACCGCCTGATAAAGCATTTATGTCAAAATGAATACAGGAGAGTGCTTTCCGGAAGGCGGCACCCCACAAGGGCCAGACGAAACCCAGCCACCAGAAGGCTCTGCTGCTGAGCCGATTGAGGCAAGTAGCGGAGTAGAAGTACACAGCCAGCTGTCCGGCTGGCTTTCTGCGACCGAGGGTTTGTTCCGGAGTAACCAGCACACCGTTTCGTCCAGAGCGTCACTTAACAGTAGCGGCAGTATTGCAAGTTGGTTAGCCGGCTCCTGTTTGCTCCGCTTCTCCTATTGGAATGGCGCCTACGAGAGGGTTCGCTAGGTACGCCTTACAAAGGTGTGTTAGGAAAGATGGCCTTCCCTGTTCTCTCTACTGCTGATTTAATTCGAATGTATTCGAATGAGAGCTGCTATAAGCAGCTCACTCGACGATGGCTATGAGCAGCGGAAACCCACGGAGGCCGTAAGGCTATTAGCGAACACCGGTACGCCCAGCTTGGTGCTTCCTGTCTGACTTCCGTTTGAACGTCTATCCAATGCGTTCGTATTTGACTCTTTATCTTCGCCATAAATCTGATGGTGATCTGTATTGTTACGCCACCCTTGACTTTGGTAGAATAAGATGGAGATGCCGGGAAGTACTTTTCTTTAAGCTAAACTGTGTTTAACACGGAAATAAGAAGTTATGATCAATATGAAGGAAGATGAAACCCACGCAATATAACCGTCAACAAGGTTCGTATTTTCCAAATAAGATTCCCCTGCCCTTGATGTTGATTGTTGGCGTTATGTTATTATATATAGCATTATATTTATAGTAGACTAAGAGGTAATTCTATAATGAAATTATTCATAATTTCATCATTTAATGCTAAAGTTTTAAAGTTTACGTTCAATAGTGGTCTGTCAGAAAAACATTACTGGCCAAAAAACATTAGTGAGTCTCTAAGAAATAAAAGTATGCTCTAAACAAAAGTAGAATTGAAAATATTATATTCTTGCTGAGATATATTTTCGGAGAGCAGGTGTCAAGTACTGTCTAGTATAACACAATACGATACGTTAAACATATCAGTACGGCATTTACTCGATAATATGACGGATTTAGAGATAGTTGTATTACAGTGGGTTACGCAAGCAGCCTCCGTGAACTATTAAAAACAGTACCATTGCTAGCGCTTGATATAATATATCTGCTATAATACAGAATAGCGTACCGTCATTAACCCATTCGATCTATTTCTGCTATGCCTAATCTGTAAATCACCAAGTGAATAAGCTTTCCTGATTCCGCCTGTTCAAATGGTTCATTATAACAAAATGAAAAGCCCTAAAAACGCGCATAGCCCGTACTTCTACTGTGTATTTGTTACTTCACTAAATAGATTCCACCTTAAATTGTAACTTTGTAGGCTAAGTACTCCAACCAATTTCATTAATTAGCTATAAGTCTGTTTATAACAAATGTAATATTGCTTATTTGATTTAACCTAGCAGGAAGATCGCCGCAGTGAGCTTGCTCGTCCTGTGCGGGCTTTATTATACGCCTTTCTACTGAGCTGGCAAGGAGTAACTGCAGTAAAGGGCAACTTCGAACGAGGGAATTCTTCTTGGTTCAGAAGATCTCCAAAGGGCCCGCCCTTCAGTCTTCATTACCACGGATCTATAAAACGTAGACAGCAGCGGGACATCCACGTAATCCTGCGCTATAAACCCACCGTTTACATCGGGTAGCTGTGATTAGTTTTGCCGCAAGCCTAGGGCCCAAAACCACAAGGGCGATGCGATAATCTGCAACTATAACAAACAGAGCGTACCTTTGCCTCCTTCGCGTAGCTTTTGTATTTCGAATAACGGTGATTTTAACATGAAACAGCTCCATATTACCCTCGATAGTTGTGGCACGCTAAAATGTGCGGTGTCCTATTGGAAGCAGACATTCTCAGGGGCATTGCCAGAAAGTTGACAAGAATGTCAAAAATAATTATGCACCTTTCGCACAATGTCCTCATTAAATCAGTTCTGAGCAAAATATGTCGGCAGACCATTCTGTGTTAGGAGGACTTTTCAGGGGCATAATCTCATACGTAATTATGCTAATAAAATTCGGCTATGTACAGTATTTACCAATAATTTGGCGAGCTAGTAAGGGGTTGCTGCGCGATACGACATAGGACTTCTATTCTTAAATCAATCAGGCGCTGGGTATTATCCATCACTGTTGCCCGTCTGGTAGCCTTAACCAGTCACTCGAAACTCTAGACAGAGCTCGTGTCTGCAAGCTATAACGAACGTTGAAGCTAGTACGTACAAAACAACTTCATACAGTTTCTCAGGGGCCTTCGATAGCCTCTGGTTAAAATCAGATTCAACAGCTGCTTCTCTGACGCACAAATACTATCCTTATAAGCTGACTCCGCCTCCTACCATGATTGAACGATTTCTTATCATATTTCCTTAGCGTACATAGGAAATATATTTCCTGATATCGACGAAACGTTCCAGCTATCCCAGAACACATATGCAGCCTTCCGTAGAAGCGAAACCATTCCTGGCTTGGTAGCCTGTCGCTTAGGTGCCCCATTGTTTTTCTGTTTTTCGGAAATTATCAGCATAGATAGAAGCCATAGTGTTGTTTGTATCGTTGTACCGAAACAGTAGGATCCCGGATTCTATAACAACGCCTTAATCTAGAGAGACAGTTAAACTGGGCCAGTGACGATTGATATATGGACTACGTATTCCTTGAAAACTCTGCTTCATGTTACTGGACCAAGTATCCTACAATATTAAATCAAGAGCTGGCACTGTGCCCAGGCGATACAGGTCTGGTAATTCTGCTCGAAGTCTACCCAGCACGAACAAGTCCCGCTCTCTAATTAGATCATTTTGAAAAATTGAAAACATCCCTAATAAATGGCTGCTCTCTTTATCGGTCCGTAGATTGAATGGGACTGACGATATTATCGATTTCCGCAGAATTAAAACCCAACGCTTGCTCTATATGAACGAATACTGCCAATTTGGTTCTTCTGATGGTTCAACTCAAGAAGACAAGTTTGTTTACATACATTTATTTGTAAATATGAAGTCCTGCTGTGTTAGCCGAGAGTGCCATAGCTAGTCAGTTATAATATAATGTATAATAATAGTTATAATAATAAGTGCGGCCCATAACATCAACAACCTTATTCAAATCATCATTATGATCATATGTATCGACTATCTCATAAACCTAGGCAACTCGCTGAAACATCAAGAAGCTTCGGCCCGGCAATTTATGAAGTTGCGTAAAAACTGACCGTAGGTAGATAACTATTTTTTTTTATTGTATCAGAAAAGTACCACACTGCTGTCTTTATTTAATCATAAATATTGCAAATTTACTATATCATGATTGTTAATTATGGTAGATTCGTTTTTTTTCTAGGAATAGCGTTCGCTTATACAGTCATCGTTAGGTATTTGCGTATTGAAGTATTTGCTTGTCATTGTAGAATGTTGATCATCTCATGGATGAGGAGAGGATGGCTGTGGCAAAGGCTAATTAGATCGCAACAAACGCCGTAAGCGCTGATATGACTCCGGTCGGGTAACTACGTGAAGCTTTATACACTTCTCGATTAGCCAGCAGCACTAAGTAACGAAGACTCGAATCAGTACCTGGAATATATGGCACGATCTACCCATTGCAAACACCTTTCTGCTTGCGTTGTTCTAGTTGGCTACGAGCCGTTTTGTGCGCGGTACTGAAATTTTGGATTAAAGAGCCGCTTAACAATTTTACATGCTAATAGTAACCTGCGACCTTATTACAGGACGGTGATGGTTTGTCCACCCACATCAGTGAACAGAGACAACCTAGGCAGACACCTATCTGTCACGCACTTGTAAGCTTGTTCCTCATGTACGGAAGTTCATGTTTCTTTTCGTCAGTGGGATGTATGCTTCTGCGTCCTAAATCCATTATTTCCGCATCATCGCACACATGTAGCCTGCCTATAAAGAACCGCCTGCACAGCTCAATGGTAAAATTAAAAACGGACTACTGGCCCGAGTCTAAGCAGTATGAGTCACATTGAACGCGTCGTTAAGGGGTATCCAAATATCTCAGTAAATATAAGCAAGTCGTCCACTTTCATACATACATAAACCGCGTGTTTGAATCTCGCCATCGAAATGCAAAACGTTCGCTCAGTTCTGTAGACGCCCAGAAAGAGAGCAAACGAAGGCGGTAACTCTATCGGCATTTCGTCCAGCGCCGCGTATTAGCTATTGTCCGAGGACCTTCAACCTTTAGGGGGACAGGTGTGGATGCATCTCCTTTATTTCGACTAACGTCCAATTTGGCCTACACTGTTTACTCACTTATGCTAGCTATTTGCATGGCAATATAGTACATAGATCTGAACTCTGCAGTTCCATTCCGAAGTACAGCCCGCTGATATGGTCACGGAGCACTGCCAGTATCCGCGGTTGAGGGCTTATATTCGGACGCACAGAGCCATTTGACCTATTTTAAGTGAGCACACGAACATGTCCTCACTCAAAATAGGTCGTCGTCGTCGTCGTCGTCGAAGTAAGGTCTCGTCCAGATTACTATAGACAGATCGTTTCTGTTTAGGAAAAAATATTGCAACTATATTCACAAAATTCCAGACAAAGCTTGAATATAAAATTGTTTCCTACGTTTAGCATTATATCGCCTAGAGTTTATATAAAAAGTATCTATTTACGAACTATATGCATTTCGAATGACCCAATGCCGCCAAATGAGCACATTTAAGACCCAAGGACCAGTGGCTGACCAACTAAATCAGCCACTGCATTTTTAACATGCCCACATTAAAGAAACCATGGAAACCTGTTTTTGCCTTCTTGAAAAAGAGCTCGTCAGCTAGCAGCTAGTGATCAGACTTGTCCGTTAGTGGTAATCATTCCCAATTGAACAAGACAGTACTAATGATCGAGTTAGCGAGAATCTCTCGCGTTTGCATGCTAAATGCGCGTCTACTGTCAAACTTTTGACAAGCTTCTGTGTGTTTTTTTTGAGGCCCGTGACGTGATGAATTCCATTTCTTTAAATGAGATCATATTATATTGTTTTTATCTTAGACTGGCTAAGTCTCGCGAAACAACAAACAGCGTTTCGACAGTCTTCTCGACTAACCTCTCAATAAGCGGACAATTAGGGAAACATAGCGATAAGGCATACCTATGAAAGGCTACCTGTCTAGTTAATAGATAAAGATTTAATCATACGAATTAAAACAGAGAACGTCTGTTTTCAATATTTTCTTGATATCTTGCACACATGACTATGAACGATACCTGCCCATTCTTTTAAATTGTACTTAATTTCGAATGCAGTTACTCCACACTGCCGTTTGATATCTTGTTCAGAAGGCCAGCTTCTGATACCAGATCGATTAGCAGTAGGCTTTCAATTTGCACGAAGTCTATGGTTGACTTCTAACAAAGTAAAAAAGTAAACTGTCCCAAGAAGGACCGGTTCCCATTCCCTTTCTACCTGTCCATTGCGTCAATGCCGGACTAGTCACAGCACTCTCTCGGAAATTTTATCACAAAATTTCCGCGTGAGTGCATTTAGGTTTACTTCGTACGGTGATTTCTAATGACAACTGCATTAGGTCGCGAGCTGAGACGATCGATCCAAACGACTCAGTGAGAAAGTTGCTATCATTTTGCGTAGATCGTAAAAATTTTAAAGTTAGTTAAATTACCCTCTCTGCTGCATTGTTTCCGCAAAAACACCCTTTATGGTAATTCCTTTCTAATTCTATAAGCTACATAACCTATGAGATATATCCGTTTAAGTGGCTCTTTTCAATCTGTACAACAAGCTAAAGTACGAATAAAGTTACCATGAAGGGATGTAGCCTCCTATGATACCCTTAACAGAGCTTCTCTACTTTGTTCATGTGGCAAAGTGAATATATAATATGAGATCGTATCTGTTTGACATGCTTTCAACCAAATTTTAGAATAATATATTTGCGACCACGTATCGGCTCCCTTAACACATGAGTCTTACTTCGCAAATGGAGTGGGCACTGACATCTATAAAACCACAGCGGTAGAACTGACATCGGCGGGCCAGTTGATCGTTGATTATGCGTCCTAGCCAGTAGGAGCTCCGATAGTTGCTCCGTTAACGATCAGGCTATCGTTTCGGTATTTGCAGACTAACTGGCAGGCTAATACTACACTGAGAAATTCGACCACTCCAATGGCCATCGAAACAATTACTATGGCAAAAACTATGGTTTCGGCCACTTTCTTTATGTACACCCAACATCCGGGTCGTTTCAATGGGTCACCACCGCAGGATTTGGGCGGCTGCCCTGGATATCCTGGTACATTCTTCCAGTCGACGTGACCTTCAAGACCGCAACATTCGGCATGGCTTTGTATGGTGTCCCACTGCTCTCTGGCCGATACGACTGTGTAGTACCGGAACATTGTCTCGTTAACCAGCGCTTGTCGGTTCACTACATTATTATGGATTGCGAACATGAAGATAATGACCCAGACCTGAATTAACAGTAGTATGCTTAAAAAGACAGAATACGTTTTTAGCATGATGCTACTCTTTTTATAAACACCGCAACAGCCGAGAAGGGCAGCACTAAACAAAGTGGATCCAATACCGATATTGATTAATAGAAGGCCATTTTCAGCAGGTATGTCATTGCTATATTGGCCTTGCTGACGTAATGCCCAGCCAAAATACGTGAGACCAAGTATTCCAAAAGCGATGTTCAACAACAAGAACAGAAATTTCACGAATTTCGCCCAAGTCCGGCCCATCGCTCGGCTCAATTTGGTTTCTACTGCTTGTACAATACTACAATACTTCTAGGATTTCAACTGTGGTCGATATTTTCGTTTTCTTATGTCACTCAACGAGGCTCTGTGGGTTAAAGGAGGTCATATTCTGAATGAAGCGCGTCATGCATCATTCGACACGACTGATCTAACTCCGAACAGAAAACAATAACTAAGATGGTGCTGTAGAAGACCATCATTAATCTTTCGGGAGAAAAATGGTGTTATCTATAAGACACTGCTAATTGTAATTTAGACAAATTGTTCTGATTTTCGCAATTTTTAACATTGGATGTATATGTGTAGCGTGATCCCTAACAAAAATTCACGTTCGGTCCGGCTTGACCACGACGCTGGTGACCTAGAGAACCAACTTTAATCCGATAATATGAAAGGTTTCTTTGTTATAACCTATGACAATGATAATGCCAGTAATTATAGCAGAGATCAATCAAATCAAGACCTTTTCGGGTGCTCTTACAAAAAGGACGAACGGTACCATAAGTAAGGGATGCTGCGAATGTGAGTAACTTTTTTCTTAATTTGGCAAATTTCAAGGAGAGCATTCCTTTTGGCTTGACACAAATCTGTTTGTTTCTTGTATCCTTCGATATACAGCGAGGGGTACCCGTTAGCGTGCTATACCACGTATGCGTAAATATGACTTTGTATCGAATTAAAGTTTACCATAGTAAAGAAGAAGATGCTTAAAATATCGGGTTTGTCTTTTTTCCTGTTATGCATCCGTACTGCTCTGAGTAGACTCATCGACCATGGACTTCTTTAATCGAAGATTTTTCAGTAGATTAACAAAAACGGTTCATTTGATTAGAAACCTACGAGTGGGCAATATTTACGAGCTTTTAGAAGCGCTAAAAAGTAAATTATTTCCCCTAAAAGTTTGATATTAATTATATAGAGCATAAGAATATAGGAACTATAAGATGTGGATCCGCTTCACAAGTACGCTATCGCTGTTATCTTACCATGCTTTCAGAACTCGGTATTATATTAGATTTGAACAAAAAAGATTACGTTTTTATTCCTGTGACAATAAGTTAGCATACTATATATTCCGATACTATATAATTGTTTGCGATTTTCTCCTATCGTTTCATGAAATATACCGTCTTGCCAGGAGGTAGTGACCTTCGTCTTCAAAAAACTTTTCAGCCGTGTTTTGAATTGTTAGTTGGTGTTGCAGGGGAAAATCACAAAAAGGCAGAGGCCGGAAAACACAAAGAGTGTAACAAGGCGCCCTGTTCAAGTCCAGGAGGACAGCAGCCTTACCTTATTTGCCATATTTAGCCCCGCATTATCATGGAACAGATTTAACCTAGTTTGTCGCGCTCTTTTCTCTCGACCTGCTACAAATGAAACAAACAAACAAATGTGTCGATCAATCCGGCTTTTGCAGTTTCACAACATTCAAGGCATAATGTTTAGAGACCCTGGGCCACGGCTTCTATCCTCGAGTGATCCTTTCCGATCTTTAATTTGTATCATGTACGAATATCACTTCTTATTACGATGACAACTATCTGATATTGTGGCCGCGTGATACTTTCTACCGAACGAGATGTGTAGCCAAAAAAAAAACCTAATACATCTCCGATCTATCTGTGGTCCATTCTATGTTTCGAGTTTTACGTCGTGTATTGCCATTAGGCATCACAAGTTGACTCTTTGCGTCTAGACTACGTGCTCCTAAGATTAGCAGGCAAATGGGTTGTCCATTAGGCTATCACGAATACCCTAAAGTCTAACATCTGAGCAGGTACAGGTAAGATCGCTTCTAGGGGGTAGAACATCACACTGTAGTTAATAAACACTCAGCTGGATTGCCCAAATACACAACCTTCTCTTTACTGCTTAGACGCTATCTGCGAATTAGCTTTTAAAATGGTTATTTATTAAAAGCGACTTGGCACTTCCCCTTTGCAAAAAAAAAAAAAGGTTGAGATCTAGGCTGCACTAGCAACCCTCATGAAGGCGCAAATAATTTAAACTACCTATATATAGATAGCTGATTCGAACAGTGTAGCCCACTAACCGACGATGCGTGGCGATCTAGCTTCGAGTATATAGAGCCAGCCACAATTTACGTCGCCCTTGAACAAAGGCGACTAAATGCCAGAAGACCCAGATGAGCGCTTTATAATGTTGACTGCGGTAAATCTTCCAAGTTACCTTCCATATCATTAAATCTATAAAAAAGTGGATGGAGGTAAAAAAATTCAAACAGAAACAGAAGTGTTCGACATTATGAAAACTATAAGCAAATCAACTACTCGGCTGTTTCCGTGAAGAATGCTATAAAAACTCTCAGAAAAACCAGCACTATAATTAGCCTGTATTTTATAAGTTTTGAATGAAGTGTATGAGAGAAATGACACATACGCTTCATTTGTTCATACCTATTTCATATGGTGTTCCCTACTATTTCTTTGTACAACCGTAGGAAACGAGGTCATCAACATTAATGCAGCAGAGGGTTTATATCTTGATCGTTCAGGAAGCCATTTCCAAGTCATATTTCGGTTGGCTGAAAAATGTTATGTTTGACATTACCTAATCACTATCTAACCTTTTTCGACCTAATAAAGGTGCATTCAAATTGGGAACAATGCATGCTAGTCGTGAGCCCGAACGGGTTGAGTAGATCAAATTTAGATCTTAGAGTTTTTTTGTTATGAAATAATAATAATTTGACTCGGTTTAACGTCATGCTTCGATGAAACAGCCATAGAGTGGTATAGCTTAGCTTATGACGGTGACTCTCAAAATTTTTAGATGCCCCGCAAAGGTCCAAAATGCAGTGTAGATTAGAAAGATGGTTAGCTGACGGGCATCAAATGTATGAGGCAAATGTTGCTTCCCTAAGTGCATTCGTGATAATTAAGTTTTAAGCTAAAATGCTATATTTAGGAAATATTCCTATTTGCAGGCGCACGATCAAAGGTTGAAGCTCGTCTCACGTAGGGCCGTCTGGCTGTACTTAGCTTATCAGATTGGAGGACCGTATCAGACTTTCTAAATTACGATTTGCGATTTTATCTATTATGTTAGTTATGTATAACATAGAATCATTTTTCAATATAATTCAGTCGAGTTTGTAAAATAATTTCATAAGTCATAAGATAAAAACGTTTCCCAAGTTATTAGGCAGTTCAAGTATGCAGATGTATACTCAAAATTTTAATGCATTTAAAAAAGTCATAGCACATATAGTACTCAAGTTGTGTACTTCGTTTTGGTTAGCAGTTTTTTTGACCCTCGGCTTGATTATGCAATCAGGCCTCGACCAGCATCGATTGGATCAATCTAGTATCCGTCTCTCCACGGGCTACGACGATTACCGCCGGTGTTACGTAATAGTCATTATAATTTTTTATGTTGCTAGACCATAGATCACCATCCTCAGCTTTCGATGTTCAACGGAACGCTGGCCATCTCTTCCAGGGAAAGAGATTGTCAACGTTGAGAGAATAGGACCTACGAACAAGATGAATGCTTGGTCTAACACAGTACCGTGATCAGTGCTTCACTTTTGAACATAGCAAGAAATTTGGCCCTGTATTTAATAGATCTGCAACGAGAGATTTTTCTCCTCAACCCAAAGCCACCACAATATAGAATAACGAATGTTTACACATGAACCTTATTTATGCCATCCTACTGAGCGTCTCAACGTAGATATATTGTTACTTTTTCGGCACTTTATGTTTCCAGCATTTTTTCGGGTACTACTGTTTTGCCACACTTATGTCAGATTAAAAAAGAATTCCTAATATTGACGCGAAGTTCAATTTGGTGACGAACAGATCCTAAATGCGCGTATGTACTCGCTGATGTGATCGCCGTTTAAGGATTGATCATTTATTGGCGCTGCGGTCGCCCGCGTGGTCGATACCCTGAACAGTTAATGCCCGATAGCGTAGCGATAAGGACTTGCCAATAAAAAAAAACCTATTTTAAATGTAGCTTTATCGGTTCCAAACATCGCGGTCGTTTTAAGCACAGGAACTAGCAAGCGCCGCACCAGGCAAACTGTTCCTGCTTAAGGTTCCATCCCTTTCTCTATGCCTTATTCAGGTAGCATTGATACAAATCATCATTCAATTCACCTCTCATAATATCAACGTGTGAGGTTCCAAGAGGTAAGAAGGTGACAACGACGAGCGCAGAAATCATCATGAATATCGGAAGCGTCGCGTAAGGACTGAGTAGAAAAATGCTCCCGTTAGATTAGCCGGACTGAATTAGCAGGAGCCCAATGCGTAACACCAACCCGAGTCACGACTACTTTTCGATCGTAGAGCATTTTCGCAGTGCATAATGCGCTTCAAATAAAAATGATTAGACTAAGTGGCTACAGTTGAGCTTATTGCTGCTAATCTGATGCACCTAGAACGGCCTTCGTCTATCGATAGGCCCGAACCGTAAATTTAAAAATCACCTACTTTAAAGAGCGGTCCTGTATATATGTATATATATTGCTTGGCTCGATAAATTATATACTATTCACTCTAGCAGTGTACATAACAGGAGACAAGCAGGAATTTCACTTTTAGAAAGACAAGCTTCTACGTTAACCTATTTCCCGGTAACCTATTAGATCTTTACAACTTTTGCGCTTGAATGTATGCTTACCTTACCTTCTCCTTCTCCGCGGCAATAAAAATAAACTACGAATATTTCTACAAATTATCGACGGACCCTATATTTGATACCGACTGGTGTTAATGTTATGTATAGCTATGTAACAACGAGCGTGGTTGTAGCATTTACTACTGTTGTGATAACAGCTTGCTATCGCGATTTTTGAATTTTAGCGCCAAAATATATCAAACAATGGAAAAGGCCGAGAGAAAAACTGCAACGCAGCAAATAGCTGACGATATGGTAAGCGATCAATGATCGGTAAATAGCAACTAATCTGGTATTGGTCTTCCTATAACTACATGCCGTTTATTTTCTGTTTCCTAGATTGTAACGCCAATACTTCAGTTATGGTTTAGTTTGAACGACATTAAATGACATCAGCGTCCGCCTTCCACCTTTGACCAGTGCCCAGATTGAATGCCGTTACGTGCCATTGGTATACCAAAAAAATCCTTATTTAATAATAATCCGCTAACAACTAACGATCACAGCTCGGTCCTATTTGAAAGCACAACCGGAAAATACCGACTTCAGCTTCGATAAGACATGGCCAAACTAAATTTTTGGCTACAGTAACCAGCCTGCAGAGGTTTCCCATTGCATCGTTAGCTTAGTTGTGCAAAGGTCAATGAGAATACTCTGTTTAGTTACTTAGCTAATTAATTTTTATGAGATCTCATGCGGAGCCGTCCTAATCGCCATCCTAACACTTAACTGTTCCGTTTTTTCAAAATCCAAATCACCCTTTGGTCATTTCTGAAGTTAATGATACAGTAACAACTTTTAAAAAATATGTTTTTATTTCCTCGAAAAAAAATTAAATGGGATAAACTTGTATGAATATCTTTAACCATCAGCAATGGCGTTTTACGCTCTTTTTGATGGATTTAACGTACTCAGTCTTTTCTATATTGTGAATCTTTTATGTCTACGTGTGAAAACCTTTTTCAGAAACGGCATAATTACCAACAACAGTATAGGCTGTCGACTTGATAATTTTGCCAAACCTCGTATTCCAGTTCTCCAAGATGTGTTCCCATATATTCCGAATTACCGTTGTTAAATCAAAATACAAAGGTAGAGTAGATAAATCTAGTATCTGATGTCCCCTTGATTTTGCTTGGCGAGCTGCCCAGTAATGAATATTTTTGAGATGCTTGCAGCCTTCGTACAAGCTCAGACTCAAGCTGCATAGAAAGTTTTACTTCCTGCTGCGCAATATTCGAAGGTTGGCGCGTTTACCTATCGTTTGAGAATGACAAATCTAGTATCTAGGTTCTAGTCTATCCCGCACTATTCGTAGCAACGTTCGTTGCTCTTCGGCCCAGTGGACGAGTACGCTAACGACCATGCACAGGGGAACATCTGCCATTAAGTTTAACGATCATGTCCTTTGTATGAAGTTTCTCTTGCTACGTCCTAGCAAAGAGCCTAAAGCATTTTAAGGTCTATAAAATACACACCAATTACCTTCAAGTATATTAGATCAGACACTGTTCGTTAATACCTTGTATTCCTACACTATTGTTAGCACCAGGACATCTAAGCTGTAATTTGTTCCGTCCGCTACAACCGACGCGAACTGCGATCTGTTAGGGGAGCTGGTGATTGACCCATAGGATAGATAATCGCGCATGGACTTCACAAGAGTAATGAAAAACAACAATGAATGGTACCGCACGATCATCGGTTCTCAAGCTTTACATGACCATCAGTACTACCTGACGTATTCATGAAACGTGTAAAGCCTAATTTGTCATTCTTCACGCATCAACAGGAGCAGTTGTACGGATGCTCGGCATCTCGAGTAGCCACGGCGATGCCTGATGTAAAGATATTCCGAACACACGGGGGATGGAGCCTTTGCACATCCCCGTTCTACGGGGATTCAGCGTCCTCGAGGCTAAAGCTTTGTGGCGCCGCTCATAACGACCATGACATGCAGTTGGTTCCATCGCTGTCGCCTCGTTTAGCATCTTAACATTGCCAATCGTTTAGGCGAAATACCGAGGTAACGTACCCATAAAATCCTAACCACAAACGTTAACCGCTAGGTACGTATCTACATAGATGCGTTAACCATAATTGACTAATTAAGAGTCGAAGCTTTTTTCTTCGATAATTATTTTATTGTACAACCGATGACAATGAACTCTTAGATTAGTAGGCGGTAGTAAGAAAATTAAATATTGGAACATGGTTAACTATAGGTCAGTTCTGCCAGGTAACTCAATTGTCGAAGCGGTGGTGTGACGTCTCATCTCTCGCTCCTCCCTCGTTGACCGGGGTTACTGGCGAGGTAGCATGCACCTAGTATACCCGTGATCGTGACGACGGCAGTGGCTATAAGTATCACACGGCCAATGAGAAACGCTACTCCTAACGTTTCCTTTTCGGGCTTCCAACATCCTGTTCGATTTAACGGCCTCACTCCACAGGAGTCAGGGAATATGCCCGGAAAGTTCGGCACTTTCTTCCAGTCAATGGGCCTGTCGAGGCCGCAGCATTCGTACGTTTTTTGCTTGGTATCCCACTCTCTTTTCGAGGTCTTATTTGTGTAGTACTCATACATTGTGTCATTCGAATAACTCTTGAAGTCCTCAAGGTGCCAACTAGCGTAGAATATAAGGCCGGAGATTACGAGCGCGCAGTACAGCATCAAGTTTAGGACAATGGCGTAAGTGATAAGTAAGCATACCTTCCGTTTGTATGTACTACAGCAGCCGAGTAACGAAACAAGAAGTATCACCATACCGAAAACGATGGCCGCTATCCCGGGTCGAAGAGCATCGCCGTTCTTCCATATGTAGTATGCGCCCAGAAGCAGAGTTAATATCGAAATTACCGCAAGAAGCAAGTTGATCAGTGTCAATGTCCACCTAACACAAGTCCTGTAGTTCTCCGTCATCGTCAATCCGAGTGTTCGTTTGCAACTATGCAGTTTTTCTTAGGATCAGTGTATCGAAATCAGCGAAGATCACAACCGATCTATTCGTTGTTTACAGCAATTAATGATTGCAATTCGGATCGCAGCAGGCGTTTACATAGTATTCATTATGCTCGAGAAGTTACGTTAGGTAGATGACTATGTCATTGATAAAGATATAGAAGCTAAGTGCAGGAAGTTCAGCCTAGCAAAGTTTTCAAAGATACACTAAAATTTTATCGAAGTAATGCTGAATGCGAAACATGCTATATACGTCGCGTGCCATTGCTCTAAGAAGTAGCCAGCGGAATATACAGAACCGGGTTACTTCAGTTCTATAATAATTCTTCAATGATATGTCTGTGTCATTGATTAGGTACAGGTACGAGTAGTGCATATTTAGACGCATTGAAATGCATCGTGGATATGTCTCCAAGAAGCTTCACGCTTCAAGTCACAAAAGCAACAAAGTAACCACGAATACGCAGTACGCCATTATCGAGTTAAGTTGTTATTTCATTATAAGGTATCTTCGCTCAAGTAACCGTTGAAATCGATAAAATGTCATAAAGGAATACCATAGGCAAGCTGATTGCATTAACTCGCGTACCCCATGAGAGTATGATTTTTGAGGGGCTCAAAAAAGTTTTTTAGCTCGCTGTTTTTTGGCAAGGTGTAATATCTCCGCATAAACACCGTTGAGTAAATATCGTTCTTATTTGTACGATAAAAATAGGTTAAACATTACAAAGCCTAGACCCAAGCGAATGCCTAATATGGAGCCCGTATCTATATGTAGCCGTCCAAAATACACCAAGAACCTATTCAATGGAATAGTCAGTTAACAAGCTACACGTTATCCATCCGTTATTATGACGTGCAGCTCCTATAAGGGAGCGTTATCAGTTTGTGCGGGGGCGTCGAATGTGACTGCATCCCATAGAATAGAATCACAAAGCAAAGGAATGCTAGTGTCATAACAAGCTATAAGGCTGCAACGGCGATCGAGCTGCTGAAATTAACCTTGATGACTCTATATTGTTTTCCGCCGCTAGCGAGTGCCGTTTAATAAATGCGGCGTAGTCTTCGCACCCCAAATATGCTCCGCGGGTCTTCTCAGGCCACATTTGATTTGCGGCCAACGTTTGGTCTGTGTCTTTCGTCTGGTCGAAACGCATCGCTCATATTAGAAATACGTGCTATTTGTTGCAGCTTTGCAAAAAGTAGGGCGACTCTCCTATGTTCGACTAATGGACGAGTGGATTGTGCATCTTTTGTATACTTCAGAGCAAAGCAAATGATCAAAAAGTCATTTTTTTATTAATTTCCTTTTCTCAGTCTGTAAAAGATTAAGTGTCACCTTAAAGATAAAACACCCTTCAATCACTTACGTGTTCAGGTGGACTTTATTACCGCAGAGAATTAAAATCAGCTGTTCAATGGACACAAGTTTTTGCTGCTGTCTCAACGTAGGCTCTTGTACTTCTTAAGGCTCTAAATTTTCAAAATGTCGAAAAGACGCATTTGTCTCAGAACACATCGAAAACAGAATCGCATATAATAACATCGAAACATCTCTTTCCCGCCTTGTATGTGATAAGATTTGATTGGTACAATCATCGACTTGGTATGCTTCTGACCACCGAATGCGTATTGACAAGGGCCGACAAGGCCGCTCTTCTATTGGTGATCACTGAGCCTATTGGTGTGGTTTGTACACGTAGGATTTGCGATACTGATGTGTTTCTACATATCTTGAATCGAAGAGGTTAAGGGAGACCCTACATTTTCCGTACGAAACTTACCTAATCTAGTAAATGTTCATTCTCGAGATCCGCCACTGTTGTTTCTAAAAGGAAGGTCACGCGGGCAATCAAGGATAAAAGAATCTGAACTTTATCCAACCTTCTAGAATTTTTACACTGTCAAACTTCTTTTTCCGTATATAGTGCCAATGTTGTGATTTTAATTACATCCAGAGTGAATTCTTAAATGATGATACTATTTCGTTAAAGGTAAAACGATACTAATTTTTTTAAAAGTTAAACAGACACAACAGAACCGTGTGTCACCTCACAACTGAGCAAATAGATACGACAAAAATTTACGCCTGCCTATGTCAGTTCTGACATACTGACGAGCTTCCCGTGTGAAAGTGCCGGCTGGTTCCGCTGACATCTTGTCCAGGACTATAGGTGACATAGCAAGCACAGACCACTCCCATAAATGAAGCGGCAGCAAGCAGAGTAAATATTCCTTTACTGATCGTAAACACCATTTGCAGTGATTTCTCCAAGGATCCCCAGCATCCCTTTCGGTTCGACGGTTTGTCACCACAAGACTTTGGTTCTTCATGTAAGTATCCTGGTACATTCTTCCAGTCGCTGGGAGCTTCTAGACCACAGCACATATGCATCTTCTGAACTTCGTCCCACTCTTGTTTGGACCTCTTGTCGTTGTAATATTGATACATTGAAGAATTCATGCTATTTTTAATGAGCGAAATATTTGAATTGGCTAAATTGAATAGCAAAGCTAAAGCGAGACTGGCGAACATCAGCACCCCCAGCACTATGGCGTACGTGACAAGTAAGCAGACATTTTTGTTGTATACACCGAAGATGCCAATTATAGACAGGACGGACACTAGCAAACCCAGAATAACACCTGTTTTTCCATCGGTGACTGTGTTTGCCTTTACGTTCGCTGCGCTCCAAATCAAGATGGCTAGACCGAATAAAGTTATAACTGCATTTAGGCCTATTAACGTCAACCTTACGCATCTCCTACAGTTCGCCTGATCCATTACGGCTTTACATCTAGTGATTGGTAAGAATACAAACTCCTAAGGTCAATATTTATCATAGCGGATGTTTTCCTTTTTTATGTAGAATTTCGAAAGCATATTTAGTTATCAGCCAGGCTGTTACAAACTAATCAACATTTGACACTGAAAGCTTGTTAGGTGGCTTTGAATTGCATGCACTAAGTTCCCTAATATAACCGTAGTACTGAATGAAAGTGTTCATCAGTGGTGTGTCGTTACTTATCTAGAACGAAGATGAGTGTTTAACAAGTATTTATAAATGCTGACAACATGTGTGGAAGGTTGTATAGAAAAGGCCATTCGACGATCATGGTGATGCGCTAACGCGTACCACAGAGCTTTCTTGCGATTCGAAAAATGAGCGTGGCACACACGGCATACAGAAAAACGTTCTGCAAGCACTCTAAAGTACTCCGATAAGCTGACAGACTACCATTCTTACTGTAGAAGTCGCCGGAAGCGGTCGATGCACGGATGTACCGAACGGTGCTGAGATTGTGCCTGTGTAATCGTTCTTGAGCGGTAGCTTCGTAGTATCGAAATGTTGGCGGCCTTACGCTTGCGGGACAGTAGACGGCCGTGGTCGTAAACTCATTGAGGACATTGCTAGAATAGCCGAGCTACTTGTGGCGTGGCCAGTCATACGTTATTGATATGTGCCGGCAGGTTTGACTTAATGCGGTGCTGAGGCTCTCAGAAGACGAAAGGTATTGCCGTCGAAGTCGTGGTTCTATTAGCTATTCGTTGATCGAACAGTATCGACGCGTGAATACCAATTGCACTATTAAGGCTATAACAGCAGCATTAGAAGCACTTTAATATTATCACGTCCTGTTGAATTAACGAATCTCAGAGCACTGCTAAAAGTAAATTATCGATGGGCAGTCCAAAAATTGGATGGAACCCATTGGGCTTTTAGGAGTTGGTATCTCTCTCTAACGAGCAATGGGCAGCTCGAAACAATTCGTTATAACGACAAGATCAACGTGCCAGATAAATAAGAGCTGAGGTTAGGTGAGACGTATCGAGAAGACGAGTATACATATAAGATCAAAACCACTTGGCCAATCTTAGAGAAATTCGCGGGGAACTCCATCAAAGCCATTCAAGTCGCAAGGTATTATTTCTGCATGTTGTCAGCATTGTCCAGCAGACAGCTTTGGTCAACAGTTCCACACAAGAGCATCATTCAGCAGAAATAACGACGTCACGTAAAGACACTGTAACTACTCTGTTCCAACAAACGCCGAAATTCGTTGGGGACATCAAACTTTGCGGAAAAACTATTAGAAACTGAACGAGGTCAACGGAGCAGGCCAAACCACTAATTTAGATTTCACACGGGAGCTGAGTTTTTTTTACCGATGCAGACACGCCAAGAGGAGTTGGCGATACACTAAGAGCACGACAAGGCGCATATAGAAATCGTTGGAGCTGCCGGTCTTTGCCATCCGGATCAACTGCGTATATTCGCTTAAACTGTAAGGACGTTGACGCAATCAAAGAAATAGGTATATTCAAGGAAACGCTTCCTCTTGATCTATTCTATATGTTATTGCGGTGTCTACAAATATTAGCATAAGACAGAGTCGTTTCAGACAATTCGTTTTGGAACGACGTTCCTGAGAATATGTAAAACATGATACTATGTTAACACCTCAGGAGTTGGCAACAAACCCATATGAACACGGCAAAAATTTACAAAGTGCATTTCCTTCGAGATCGAACTGCGTTATTTTACCTGAACACGATAACTTTATTGTATAATCAGAATCAAAATTGTCGTTAGAGGAAAAAGCTGGTCAATTCAGTTACGCCGTAGCTAATTCCGAAATATAAAGCCACGGTACATTTAAGACCGCTGAGTCTGTAACTGAGTATTTTTTTTTTTTATAAGTAAGACACTCAAACAAGCAAGCGAACAAACGGAATAGTATATAGGATGTAGGGTCTAAAGACCAGATAGCGCACTGACGTTTCGGCACAAATGGGCTATGTTTAGCTAGTTGTCTGTGAATAAATTTTCCGGATCAAGACACCCCTCGGGCTACGTGAAGCACTATCATCGGAGAGGCCGTTTTGTCTTCCTATATCGTTATGTCAAATTTAAAGAGGTAATAGTTCATTTAGTTTGTAGTAAGCAGTCGTTTTGCTGAACATAGTTTGATAGGGATCAAAGCATCAGGCATCGGCTACCCAACAAAAAGGAACGGTAGTTAAGGGTACTCACAATATCATTGCGGTGGCTAATAGCGTCAATGGCCAGGAAATCTGTCGATATAGGCTTCATTGTTAAGGACCGGACGCTTTGCCTGTTATTTAATATATATAAATAATATATAATCTTCAACAAGATAATTGTAAGATTATTTTCCATATGTCGCCGGAACGGTTCTGCAAGTGGCAATCACAAATGTTTGTTTCTCCGGTTTTATGTCCGGTGTTTATGCCGTTAGGCGTTACGTCGGACTGGTGGTTTCCAGCACGATACAATGTGTCGACGTCCGATTTACACCTGGAATACCATACGTCCCTAAGCTTAGCAAGCAAAGGCGTGATACATCATGCTGTCAAGGAAACAGTCACAGGTATCTGTCCCACTTCAGCCTGATCCTTTCAATGCCATCGAGACAAGGTCAGCAAAAACACCTCTGCTTAGGGAGAGCTGAATAATCTAGGCGTTAATGATGCCCCCACAACCTGGCACGGGGTCGCTTGGTCAACAATTGGCACTGCTAAGAGTTGCGGGACGCAGAGGCATTACCGTACTATTAAAAACCAACGTTTCGTATCTTGGAACTGACAAGAGATTATTATTGGCCAGATTTAAGCATTTATCAATTCCTGCCAAGAAAGATCAGAACCCTTTGAAAGCTACTGACGATGATGTGGTTGAGTCGGTTAAGGATGAGTATCAGGAAGAACCGTTATCTTGACTACCGGGTTCGCTAAACCGCTACCTTCTGGTGTTAGTAATGATGAAACAGTTTCTTTAATCGATTCAAGTTACTCCATGCAAAGACATAGGTGCTCGGAGCGCTGTTACAGCGGCATTGAACGACGTGCTTATCCAAGAGCCTAATTTTTTGCCAGATCCTTGGAAGTTGCTTCCGGACAGGGAACTTTACAATCATATATATTTGCTAGATATATGCAAAGCCTTCCGATTAATTTTAAACAGATGAATTCCATAGACCACTTTGCATCCGTTCGTTCGGCGCTTGGTGCTTCGTATGATCCTTCATTTCGACTAATGAATCTTGGGCCTAGTCTTAGGCCTAGGCCCAGGTGCTTTACAGTGAGATCATTCGCAAAGCTTCTTCGAAAGCTTTTGTAGATAAAATCGTGGTTTTATTCTACGCGGATGATAAACAGGCGTTCCACGCTAAAAGTTCCAGTAACGCTAAAAAAAAAAAATGTTTCCGAGGAAGGTTTGCGAGCCTCACGCTTGTTTATTGCTTCGAAAATAGACAACAATATTATCGTATCAATTGGAAATAATCAACAACTCAAATTTTAGGCATCGGTTCAAACTACCTTTCCATATGGTAAACGTGTTGTTTGCGAATGCTACTCAAATACTGATACATTAGTTGCATACAAAGGCCTAATAGAAATAATCGATCCCCCTTTTTTATTTCCGCCTTTATTCAGAATTAGGGCGACAGCTTTCCTGCAGCGATTATCGCAGGCAAACATCATTTGAGATGATTCAGTGTCAACGTATGACGCTGTGAACTGTCGGCAATTTGTGGAGGACCTTTACATTTACGAGCCAGTACAAAAACGTGATGCGAAGGAAGCTTCTCGTGTAATACATGTTAAATCTAACAAAAAAATTCCGGACGCGTGCGTTAAACATAGCAAAGTAGTAGTAGTAGTAGCATCGAAAGCTAAATTATCTAGATTTCTAAAATTATTAGTTAAACTAACAATAAAGATTCACAAAGACCTCATTTCTTAGAATCATTTGAGGAATGATCCTAAAACCTGTCATAGTTCATGGTCAGTTCCGCTACAGCTTCAGGGATTCACGTCAGGCCTGACAAGTGTAACGCATTTATAGGAAACTGGGTCAGCGTGGTCCAGTTATTGCCAAACGCCAAAATAGGCGAAAAAACATAATCGAATGCAGTAGCCGCGAGAGGTCTATCTTTAGCTAAACGTGAAGTGATAGAACTTGAGCTGGAAGACCCGTCGACGACTACGAATGCAAAGCTAAATGGCAATAAAAATCCAAGGGAAGCGCTTAACACCTTGAATAATAACGGGCGAAAAAGCAACGAGTAGCTATATGTTGAGCACAGCGGCATCACTTATAATTCTATTAAATGCCGATCCTTTTTCAAGTGGCCTAAAGCCATTTTCGGCCTTCATAATAACAGCGGGATTCTAAAATTATAGCGGGCACATTGAGGCTACCGAATTCGTATCAGTCAGTAGACAACATTCAAGCGAACTATTTATCATTAACAAGAGCCGTATAACAAGAGAATAGGAGTGACGTATTACGCCAATAGGCGTCGTTTATAAACGCAGGGAAGGACCGGTATAGGTTGTGTTCGGAGATTACCTAGAGTTCGTCTATGATGAAAAAACACCAGAAACCCCAGCGACAGAAAGTCATTAGTTTTCTAATAAGCTGGACATACGCCTGGCATAAAATGCCGGTTGGGGGAGCGACATTGCAGCCTCATGCGTTATTTGTATTTAATTACGCACAAACTGTAAAGTTTTTCGGGCGTGTCCAGCAATTGAATTTCAAGCTTTAACAGGCGCCTCCATTTACTTATACGGAAAGTAACTCATTACGACCGTATGATTGTAATGACAGATATGCAACAGTTATATCGAGCTGTTTAATTGTATGTTTCACAAAAACTACTTACTGTAGCAGCGTTTAAGTTCTCCCTTCCGCTGTGTACGTTCATAGCCGCAGTAAGCGTAATTGCAGAAACCAAAAAAATACCGTTACTCGACGGACATGTTAGCAGCAAAGAAACGTAGTGGGCGCTAGGAGATCCCGTACAAGTTCACAACGCTGATTATGCCTCAACGCGAATCTTCGTGGAAACGGCTAGTTCAAGTTCTGAGCATTTACTCGGAAATGTTTTATGTAGAAATTGCATGGAATTTTAAAACTACGGCCAACAGCTGGCCGATAATTGCAGTGACGTCGGACTCGTCGGAGGCGAGAGCTACTCGTTGGAAAAATGTACTCTGGCTGCCATATGTCACACCCTTTGCCAGCTGGAGGATAAGAGCCGACGACCCCGCCAGAAGCCCGAGGGACGATACGCAATATTTGATGTGGATAGCTTGATTAACGAGCGTTCTCGCTTTTTTTAGAATGCAACTACATGACCTACCGGCCAATCTGGAACGAGGGAACCTGATCATGTAGAATGCAATACGAAAAACCTATCTATCTACTGCACCAATTGAAAGTCAACTCACATAAAATAGGGTAAACTAGGGCTTCAAATTTTTGCATGGGGACAAACACAATCGAGAATTCGAGAAACAATGGAAAAGGTGCAAAGAAGACTTCGAACTCTGCACAAAAGAAATATAATAAATTTCTTAAATCACAGTTGTGTTTCTGAAAATATCGATTGTCTTAATTTACTACCGTAAGTTGGCGTTTGATCTAGTTCACCTGAGTTAGTTACTGCTAACTATCTAGTCTTTAGGTCGATCCATTTAATATGGGCTATTATTATATTTGATTAACTCCATTTAGCCACTTTATGAGAAGTTTACTTTTATATTATTATAATTTTGTCTACTAGTTCATGCTGGGAAAGCAACTACGTTTGATTCGAAAATTCTTTTACTTCTTTATTAAATTGGGCTATGAGTCGTCCGAGAACCCCCCCTACGCACTGATGGTAGGTCAACAAATTACACAACTTAATATGAAAATGAAAGGAACAAACTGTAGAGCCTTGACATTCGCTCTCTATTTCCAATGACAAGGTTCACGCATCTTTGTTGTAACAGATAGGGAGTTACCCCTATGTCCAGTGTTCAATCTGCATCGTCTGATGATCTTACATTGAAAGTTCTGACAGCCGTGCACACAATTTCAGTTCGATCCGACGTATGGTGGTCAACATCAATAATTGTTTCACCTGACGTCAGGGACCCATATATTTCTAATAATCCTATACATATATGTACGGCGTAGTTCACTCAGACCCATTTTTAAACATGACTGGCTGAGCCCAATGGCTGAGAAACACGACAAGTGCGTATACCTTAACTTACTATACTGCACAAATACATTTCGTAACCGACCACTTTTTTCTAAATAGATAATTATGTTTAACATAAATCTTTTGTTTTGGCTTGTTTATCTAATTTGCACTCATGTTCATCGATTTTCGTTTTGATTTTTCGTTTGTAAACAGGTTAAGTCTAATAATGTTCCCAGTGATCAGCCATGGAACGCCCACGTAGCCTGGATCCTTGTTAATTGTGATTTTGTGCACTCTAGCTCACGAATATGTCCGAAGTTCAGCCTAATACTCATTCCATTAAATTAATCTGGCCCCGATTCACGAAACCCTGCAAGGCTGATAATTGAAGACGTCCCATGTTCTACTTAAAGAACATTTAACTTGTCCGTTGTCAGTAGACTTTCTAGGTGCTTCAAGGTTAACATAGACATGACGAAAGCTTGGAGTCAAGCTGGAGTCACTGAGGTGCGGGCTACACAAATGATGTCACCTCTCGCATTCGTTTTGGCTGCGATGGTACAAATTCACCATACGACTAGTAAGTTGCCAATGAAGTCCAAGTCGAATAGTATTGGCCCAACCCCGAGCGTGCATTCAGTAGATCTTGCAGTGGAAAGATGATTGCTAAGGTTGTACGCCGAAAATAACTATAGCTCAAGATGAAGGCCCATCGACCATAGAGAAGGTTTATAGATTAACGCTTTGCGAAACAAAAATTATATATATATATATAAGGGGCACGGCAACCTAAGTTCGAACCTACTCTTTTGTTTTTTTTATTTTTTTTTATAAACTGCTTCCAAATGGCAACAAATATTTTGACCAAAATGTTCACGTCATTTAATATTTCTTTAGATTGAAGCAGGAAAATATTCGTGAAAAAGTAACTGGTCAACGGTAGCACAGCGATAAGTTAACTGCAAAAAGAACAAAGCATACTGACTTTAAAAGGTGAACCACCTGGCACAAGGTAACATCATGATTAGCACAACAGATCTAGATCTTACATAAATTCCGGATTCTATATTATTGGGGCTTGCGTCGGGATCAACTTAAACAGAATTTTCAAACTGAAATTTGAACCTACGGCTATCGGGTTTGTGAATTCATGAGTGCGTTATCGGTCCATTTTCCTGTATATTTCTCCATCTCATCAGACGTGGTGGTCTCGTGGGACGCCTCATCTGGTTCTCTCCCAACGTACCCCGTCGTATAGCAGTGTTGCACCTATTGCCATTTAATTGCTCATCAGGTGTCACCATCTTAGATCTTGTTTCTTCTCTTTGGCTAGTCACTTGATCGATCCTTTTTTTTTTCTAGTGGTTGCTTCTCAAGTAGGTCATCGTTAAGTCGTCCTCGGAGGTGCTAAACAAGGCTGCGGAGTGCATCGCCTACCGCCTCCTATGAGCTTTTGTTCAGTGATTCAGCCCCGTGTCTGCTCCAGCATAGGGTAACCTATATGGGCCTAGCATTATGGTCGACACCGCTGCCACAGTGTGCGCATATCAGAAAACGTATCTTATCTATTCTTGCAGATAACTAGCGGAGTTAGCGCGTACCGGCTTAAGAACTGCACCATATCGGATGTTAATTTCCCTACGAGCCTGTCGATACAATGGGCAACTGTAGGGCTAATGTCCCTGACTGCTTGCTTCCAATATTCCGTACAATAATCCCTCCCGCAACATTTGCTGGCAATAAGGGTTAAATCTCACTTCGTTAAGACTACGAGTATAACTTTCCATGGCTTTTTTTTGCTCATCAGCTTTGAATCCCCATGGTATCCTTCCTGGCAGTAGTGGGGCTGCTGAAGTAGTACTGTACGCCTCGGTGATGGATATGATGGGCTTTTGGCGGTAGCGCTCTACAGTGCCCCAATAGTTTAAATTATTGATGTTGGACAGCTATGTTGGCAGCTTGCTCACAAACTTCGAGTAGACTGCTAAAAGAAGACAACGGTTGTATTCGGCAAAATAGCGTACCGAGTGCAGTGGATTTACAGAGACGAAGCGATAGCTGCGCCGCAAGGAAAATGCCGCTAATGGAGCATCGAGCTCAATAGAGTAATGGGGATTATGCATCAGGCTGGTGGAACAATTGCGCGTCTATAATTTTAGTTAGATTTTAATGCATTTTATTATTTTATATCGGCATTAATTGCCAGTTGGCGACAATATAAAACAAATACAGAAATAAACTTATTACGCAATCCTGCATTACCGTTGTCAACTAATAACATTTTAATTCCTTTCAAATTAGGCCGCAGAAAAACAACGAAATGCTACAGGCCAAATCACGAATACTTAACGCCTGAATCGCATGCCAATTAATAAATAACTAAAGGGTCCAGGTATGAGTCTACGAGCTACTCGTTGCATCGTTCCCGGTACGTGTAGGTTCGTAGTTTTCAGGACTAACAGCGACATAACATGAGCAAATTAGGCCTATAAACGTCGTGAGAGCAAGCGTGATAAATATTACTTTACTGATCGTTAACACTGATTCCACAGACGACCCTATAATCTCCCAACATCCATTTCGATTCAGCGGCACGTCGCCACAGGATTCTGGCAGTACGCCTGGGTACGATGGAACTCTCTTCCAGTCGTAGGGACCGTTGAAGCCACAGCACTCATACCACTCCTGAATAGCGTCCCACTCTTCTCTAGATTTTTGATTTCGGTAGTATTCATACATTATGGAATACATGTGTCGTTTATACGGCGGTATTTTGGATTGACTTGAGAAAATCGCTGCGAGAATGGCGCTCGTGAACGTCAACAGGCCCAATACAACTGCGTACGTGACAAGAAGACAGATGTTCCTAGTATATGCGCCGAAGGAGCCAACTACAGCAAAAACGAATACTATTAGGCCCGAAAGAATACCTGCCTTTCCACGGGTAACTATATCTCCCTTTGTATGCGATGCATTCCAAATGATTATTGTAAGGCCTAGGAAAGCGATAGCTACATTGACGCCTATTAGCGTCAACCTTACGCATCTTCTGCACCCTTCGCACATGACCGAGCTCTTTAGCATAGCTTCAGTCGGTAGGAATCTGCGCTAAAATCACTACTGACCATAGTTGATATTTTCGTTTTCCTTAATTTTAAAGGAGACAAACATTCGATTTCTGATTGCCAATCACAATAACGGTAGAACAGTATCAAAACATTTCTCTTAGCCTCGACCCTCGGCTGGAAGCGCGCCGAACGAGCCTGTTTAGACGCTACTAGAGAAATTTTTTGGTACGCTGTTAAATAAGATTTAACAGGGAAGGGCACAAAACGTACCACTTATTGGCACCAGGGTCATATTTGGCTATCTTTGTTTGCTTTCTATTGGCTAAAAAGCGACAACCAACACACTATTTCAACACCAGCTCTTCAATTCATACATAGGCAACTGCGATGGACGAACTAACAGGACGCTACTAGCGGTATAGCATCCGTACATCTACCGGGCGATGTTAGACAGTCGAGAATAAAAATCAGTAAAATAAAAGAGAAAAAAATAGTACTATCAAAAATGTCCCCTGTGCATGGGTTACCGCTCTGTGTGCACAATTGTATATGCACTTATTAAATAAACAATATTACTGTATTGTGTATAATACGATGTACATTAGTGCGCTTGAACTTACCTTTTGCCTCAAAGCGGGTATGTTGACACTGTATACCAAAGAAGCTAGATCTCTTAAAAGCTTCATGCCCAGAACATAGATGTCAGCCGTTATCACTACCATCAAAAGTCAAATTATCGACTTGCTATAAACAAGCGTCAATAATTTGCTCCATTTGAAAGCTAGGTCACTATCTCTTTAATTTTTATTTAGGAAAATGTATTTCACCATCATCATATCGCTATGTCATATATTTGGCCTTCAGCTGCGTTGTATTTATTTAGTGAAGCAAAAAAAAAATAGGATCAACTTATTGCGTATGCTACAGCGTCATGGGACACTGAGTCAGTTTTCAGTAATTTCAATTATTGATTAATTTCAGTAATTGCCATCGAAGCTGCTCATGACAACTTTTTACTTCAACTTCATTTTAACTGTTTTCACTCTCAACATCATTGGAGTGGTTACGAGTATTAAAGGTCAAAATTGCTTGTTTGGCTTCTTGTGTCAGAGTGTATTCTTCAATCAAATAGGTCGGTTTCTCTGACGACTGAAAACTTTATATATAATCGTTTGTATTGTAACGCCGTCCACACAACGATGTTTATGATATGCTTGAGAGTCGTTTGCCTGATCACCTGAACCTTTATCGTTTTTGTACAATACAAAAATATCGGTCTTAATCCGAGCGAAGCCTAGTTATCTTAGCCTACTCGGAGAGTTTAAAACGTTAACCATGATGGAGCCATTGCACTAGATCAGGAAGGGTGTCATTCGCAACAAAAAGACTCATGGTTATTCCATATACACTAGAGCACCCTGAACAGAAATGACACAACACCTTTTCCGTTGCTTCGACTACATTGGCTTATGATAAGTTCAATTCGACACAACTTCTATAAGCTCCGCACGTTGATAAACTGATTGTATAAACGTCATATATGTATAAAATGTAAGTGTAAAGGTCACAATTATTCACAGTGGCTATTTTCGCTTTTGATGTCGTTTAAACTACTTCGTAACGTGTATGTAAATGCATGTCCCGCCGACTACGTATGTTACACAACCTTTGTAAACAAAGAGAACTATTTAGAAACACAACATCAGCGACATCTAGCGACTACGACAGCGTGTTGCTGGGACCAGGCATGTTACTTCAATATGAGTCAATGAATGTGAAAAACGTGCAAAGCCTACGTTGACGAGCTACTTGTACCAGGTTCTACGGTTCCGCTATTGTCCTCTTGGTGAACACATTCGTCACGACATTTGCTGGCGAGGCAGCTGGCGAAGACTATGCATAGCAGATCCAGAAGGAGGACGGCTACATCTATCATCTCACTATAAAGAAAACGTTCTTCAGCGTACTTCTTTATTAATTCCCAACATCCTGGCCGAATAAATGGAGCCTCGCCACAGGACCATGGTGGTTCGTTTGGGCTACCTTGTATGAATTGCCAGTCCTTGGCACTGTTAATACCGCAGCACTGGAAACGCTCCTGGTGTGCATCCCACCAGTTTCTAGACGATTCGTCTGTATAGTATTTCTGCATGGTCTCGTAAGCCTGTTTTTGCCTGGTAGATACCATCGTTCGAGCGATGAACGTGAGAATAATCGAGAAGATTTCCACGAACAATAAGATACCTAGTGTAATGGCGTATGCCGTGAGAAACCATGGGCTCCTTTTCCAGGCACCAGTGAGCCCGAGTGTGGCGCCGAAGACGACTGAACACCCACCGACAAATTTGAAGAATGGCAAACCATAAACGCCTGTTATGTGGCCACCTGTTTTGTCCCATAAAAGTATTCCCCAATATACGTTTACTACACCAAGGGTTCCAAATATAATGTTGAATGCTATCAGCACGAGCTTTATACACCTTGCGCAACTTCCCGTCATATCAATTCCGAAAGCCATTTCCTTACTTGGACGATAAGTACAAGCCATCGACAGCTGCGCATCGTATCGCACAAAAGAAACTGACTTATCAACACGGATGCAAGGTACAATGGAAATATCTTTTACATAAGTAGCCAATTGTTGAATCCTGGGCGAAACTCTTAACGGGCCCACAACCCACCATATGGCTGTTTCAAGATTCCATTAAACCGTTATGTGCTCACCAGTTAAAAACAAAATGAGAAAAAGGTGATCTCTTTAGCGGCACGAGAAGGCCAGTGGTGTGGCTCCACTCATGCTAACATTGAGAAGAAGTGTTCGCACGACATCAGCCTTAGTAGCAGTAGCAGCAGCAGTAGGAAATTTAGCGATTCGAATAAGCGCAACTCTCAAATGTGGTAGGAAGGGAGAGAACGAATAATGGCGACAGGAATTGCAACTTCGGAGTTGGTAGTAAATAACAGCAAGAACGACGATAGATAGGCATGATGTGTCAGCCACTGGCTAGGACGACCCTCGAAAACATCTACTCCGCCAACTTAGCCCTTAATGCAAAAGTTCACATATATATCACGTACGTTCACCTTCTATCTATACGAGTTTCCACCTGCGGACGATATTACGATTCTAAAAAACAACAGATTTTCAAAGAAAACGAGTTGCAGCTGCTAGCCGCGGCTGTTTTGCCAAAACAGAGTTTCTAGTAGAGTTGTTTTTAGCACGAATAGAGGAAATTCTAAGCACCAGACGAAAACCTGTTTCGTTCTGTATGAAAGGGACAAATAAAGGACATAACAGGTAAAAGCGGGCGGATACGAACACAAACCCTAACCTATAGATAGATTCTATGTAAATTCTCACAGACAGCTTGCAGACCATCGTCTGCGCTCTAGTTTTCCCAGCCATTCCTTCGCTGGAGATATCTACTGCTGCGAGTATTTGTTAGCAGCTTGTGGCGTTATTAGTTCGCCCTGCTTCAATGGGCATCGATATAAGCACGCACAATCAGGAAAATGTTAACGCATTGATGCAAGAAACGCTTTAAATTCAATGCAAGGCATTAATGACTGTATCGAAAGAGGAGAAACCCGGGTATGGGGTGGTGACGTGGTGATGCCTAGTTGATCATCAAAAACCCGAAACGAAAAAATAGTTTCTTATAAGAATATTAGGTCTCCGAGATCTACGTGCCAGCACTAAAGGAACGCACAGTTCCATGACTTGTGCAAAACTCAACTTTTCGCAATAATGAACCTGATAGAATACCGCTCGTATTTGTAGTATTAACCGAATTCCGTTTTTACGTTAATCCATTCCGAAATCTGAATCAGCTATTGAGAAGCGAATACAACGATTTCAAACATATCTGTGTGAATATATACGAAATGGATTGATAGCTTCACAGCGCCGGCCTTGTCGTTCCCAAAGCGGACTTTCTTGTTCAATGGTTGCCAAAGAATACTCTTAACGTCGCACATAATCATCAGTGGTCCGGCCTCTTTGGTGGTTCTAACATCCCTAACAGCACGATACTACGACAGGCGTTTACCAGGTAAAAACTGCCAGTTCGTGTTGTAGGCATCGTGCATCTGTAAGAACAATCACAAACAACCAATAGATCAACGTGCTTTTACACAAGCGAATAAACTTTCGACGCTAACACGAGGTAGGTAGACGGATTTCAAACTTATCAAAGCTGTATTTCGCCAGTGCAGCGGCTGTCACGAAAGCTACCGGTGCTGGTGGGTCAGCAAGCAAAGATCTTCACCTGGGTCAAGACAGTGATGTGGTTTGTCTTTATAAGCAATCTCTTAATCATCACAAAGCCCGGATTGTCTCGGACTGCTGGTACATGCTCCTAGTCGACGCGTTTGCTGAGAACGCACTACCTATTATCATGCATCTGCATAATATTTCGCTATCCCATGGATGATCTCAAATCGTTCAAGGACCATCGGGTGCAAACATGACGATCGAGTTTTAAATAAACAACAGCTATATACTGAACAAGGTTACGTACGGGCGTTACCGTATGCGAGCCTTCTTTAAAGTCACTATAGAGCGAAAGTGACACTCTTGTCGCCATAAATAAGAGAAAAATACCAGACTTATGAATGAAACTATTAACCGAGCCCGACATGTTACTAGACGCTAGAAATTAGACGGCCGCTAGAGCTTCGATTCCCTTTACCATTACAGTGTTGATATGTCGAGACGGAAGTACTCGAGCTTGAGAAGCCCAAGAAATTGGAAAAAACATTTCTTTTGCTCTTCAGAGCCAGCCCACAAATTACAGATGCGTTATCTTCTACTAAGAAGATCTGCCAACCAACTGAGGTTTCGTATCGATTTTCTATTATATACCTCACGTGTGTACAAGTTACTACCATTGTTTTTCTTCGTATTCAATCATATAGATTTCCATGATGCTAGATCCGTAACGGCAGACGCAGATCCAACGATGATATGACTGTGCCTGTTCATTTGTTATAGAAATTAATATACAATTAAATAGGAGTGAACATTTGATTTCGAACATGCTTTAGAAGGCATACGTTCACTCGTTATTTTCGAAAAAAACATGTCTTTCCGGAATTTGAACGAAGATCAGCTAGTATTTATCATTTCTTTATGTTCACTATCAGTGGAGCAAGTCTCGGCGTCACAACTATCGCCGCTCTAAATACCGCTCTGGACTCATTTGCCACCTTTATCACGGTAATAGTTAAGATTGCGGCGACAATTTGCAAAAATATATTTGTTTCTCGAAGGATGGTTAATAATATTAACATAATTATGTTAATATAACATAGCAAAAACCAAACGTCATCAGGTGATGGACGTGGATCGATAACTTTCCCAACAGATGCAGTTATGCCCACAATTACGAGTACAACTTCAAGCCCAACTTGTCTTACCCGTACAGTAGTTCCAGGCTGTTGCTCAAGCAAATTGTCAAACGGACCTTTAGCTTTATGCTGTTCTATGCTCATACACCAATGCTATATATATATATGTGATAGGTGTACGAGTACTTTATTAGCTTACCAATAAGCCTAATAGGATCAAGGCTGAACAAATGCTTACTGAGAAACATAAGCAGGGGTCCGGTAACTCAGTTCTGCTGGCTTTGGCATTGGCAGAAGCCTTCGATGACCGTTATTATAGTAATATCCTTTATCCTAGTACTTTTTCGATATATAGCGAGGAGCCCCTCCAATGGACGATCCTAAGCTACTTAACAATGGTAGCCGCGAGTGCTCTTTGGCCGATTACAAGTGTCATGACTTGAATAGCATTTACTTCATGCTGTCGCTGTCTAGACACGATGGCCAATACTTCGGTCCAATAGTTATTAGTTCCCTAACAGCTTTGGTGCTTCCCTTACGCGATGCCGTCAGGAGACAATACGACTAGGAGTGGCGATTACTCTTCGAATTTCCGCTGTTCCGCAAGAACATCAAGTAAGCTTCCACAGATCAACCCAAGGATCGATAACGAATATCGTCTTACTTATTCAGTCTCAATATAATTCATAATTGAAAATGTTTAGAGGTTAATATACACTTTTTTTTTTTTAATTTGTTTTTGTGTGTCCGTGACAACGTCAGCGTCCGGCAACGCATGAAGAGGTGCGTCGAAGTGCATTTTTCGAAGACGAAGACAACTTCGGCAGCGGTAGGAAGTATCGCGAAAAAAAGCATCTCGTGTCCCGTCTGCTGACTGTCTGAACGCTCTATCTCCTGAGTAGGTCATCGACAAATCCCGCAACATCTTCCCAACGAAGGCTAGAGACAACCGCGACCGACAACTGTCGCAGTTGCCTCTAGCCTTCGTTGCGCGAGTAGGATTTGCGCAGCGTCTCGTTGTACCATGATATGAAGATGAAGGGACCCTGCCATGGACCTCCAACGGCAGCAGCGTAATCAACACCGCAGCCTAAGTTATCAGTAAACAACTTTGCTACGAACGCTGTAACGGCAAAGGTTGCGAAGGTGCGGCTCAGTGTAGTAGGTCCAATCGAAACGGAAACTGCACTAACGGCTGTTGTTGTAAGAAGTATCTGTTGGGACCAATGTGGGAATACTGTAAGCGAAATTTGCTATGCTCACAGTCACGCTAAAAACACTTCATACATATGCAAATGTGTCTATCACTGACCGTTCGGAGCAGTGCAGCCAGTGCATTACATCGCATTTGTTCATCTTTTCGACGATAAGGTCGGTCTGGCCCGCATGCATATCCGTGACGCGCGTTTCATGGCAGTTTGTTAGGTCAGATTAAGTTGACTCAAACACAAAGTTCGAGGGCAAGCAACAAACGTTTAATGGCAGTAGCATTTCAGCACCAGCGTCCCATCGTGTGCTGGAAAACATTGCCGTCCTTGAAATACAAAGCGCCTGCCAAAAAATGTTACCGCGCATTCGATTCTATTCACTACGTGGTCAGGCACCTGGTGGGTTTACAGGGGTTTACAATCACGCCAGAAGATACTGCTCTGGAGTATGCTTCATGCTGACAGCTGCGTACAGCTGGATACAAAATCAATACGGATAGTACAATTTGTACCAGCAATAACAATGGAGAATAGCACAAACGAGTTGGCAATATTATAGATACTACGAACAGCGAACGCCGGAATTTGCCCCCACGAGAAGTACTCCGATGTTTTCATATCGACCGGTAAAGCTATCGTCAAAAATATGACTCATATATTCTTGTTGAGTCAGAATGACTAGTTTACTTATCAACTTGCTTGCACAGAACTTTCGCCTATAATAAGCTGAAATTAACTCCCTACCTTCCTATGTTAACTGTATGAAAATAACTTAGCTAACAAAAATCGATTGGGCTTGTTATCACAGCGTGTAAACAGAAGAAATCATTTTACCTATATCGTCTGCTTTACCTCGATATGTCAGCTCACGTTATACTCAGAAACCTTTTTTTCTGTAAAAAGCAATTTCCCATGCAAAAAATCTACACGTTTCATTATATTATTACCCGGTGCTATTATAGTACCCCGCTACGATCGCATTGTGCTCCGTGACTACCTCAGCACCTCACGGCTGTTCAAAGTGACATTACTGTCAACTTTATAGACCGTGTCATCTGGGGCAATCGACAATCTTAAACATCATATAGTTAATTTACCTTGAAGTTACAATTATTTTAGGACAAGATGCATTAACGGACTTCAGTTTGCCGACAAACAAAGATCGAATCTGTTTTTATTAAGTCAGATACGGTTTCACCTTCCATTTTGTTGTATCATCGTGGGTCGCTCTTTTAACTTAATGTTAACTACAACTTGTTGTCAACTGCAACTTGTTGTCAAATATAAATAAGGCACTATCGATATGCACGTCGAAATGAACCGGTCTTAGAAGTCAAGCTTAAAAACCTTGCGTCGTAATCCAAATCTAGCGACGCTTGAATAATGTAGTATTCAGCTGCGTTCGTCAAATAAATCACAACGATTTGCTGCCGGACCACGTATCTGCACTTGTGTTCACTAAAGTACATACTTCTTCACTTTAGCTACTTCTGTTGGTCTTCACAGTGCGATTCAACTTGAGGTTAGAATACCACCGCGTTGGCTCACTAGCCAACACGCGATAATGATGCCATTGACCTCAACGATCGCAATCACTGAGCCAACTATAATTACAAATAATATGCACTTGCGCATCTTCCATCTTAGCTGTTCAATGCATCCTGGTTTTGTTACTGGGAGCTCACCACAGGATTTCGGCGTCGTACCGTTTGACGCCGGAACTTCTAGCCAATCCTTCGATCCGTTCACACCGCAGCACCAGAAGCGCTCCTGCACATAGTCCCAGGAATCTTTTGCCATTGTATTATCGTAGTAGTCGTGCAGGGTCTCCTTTAAACGAGTCTTTGTCATCTCCTGCATGCCGTCCCAGTAAAGGAATACGAGGACGATGATAATTATCTCAACAAACAGCAAAACGATCGACATAGCAGCAAAGGTATCGAGAAAGCAGGAGTTCTCACAAAACGTTCCACAGCATCCGAAGAAGGCTGCTATGACTACGAAGCATCCTAGAATGATGACGACAGCCCCAAACGTCAACACGGCAAGACTCGATAGATGTTTTAAGTTCGAAGCAAACATTATCGTGGCACCGCCGATGACCGTTGCGAGGACACCACCAATCATGAGGAAAAAGTTGAACGCGAACAACACACATCGCAAGCAGCTATCTGCCGTACTTCCGCCCATCTCGTATGATATGACCTTCGGATATTAATTGAGATCGTATAATCCAGCGTTTTAATTGCGTGTGAATAGTTTATTGCTTGATGAGCGAGACAGGTATCTTTTGGGCAAGATGAGCTGAACCGTCCTTTTTCCCGTCGACAGGTAAGTTAACAGTTAATGCCAACTGGGCGTCGCAGCGGGACGCAACGGCCGTTACTTGCCGCACGTAATGGTACAGCACGCGAGAATGAAACCCATTAATCATTCAACTACTTAGCTCTGAGTCCGCATGCACGATACGAGCCCATCGGGCGCGACAGCACTTCGTTATCAGCGATTGCTTACAATTGCCCTGGCCTTAACATAGACGTAGCTGCTCTAGGGAGATGGCTACGCAAGATCAATTGTAAAAAGAGTTCAAAAAACTCAAACTGACAAATCGTACATAGTGGCGCTGTGGTCCGAACTAATGAAATACTTTTATACGTATGAGTATTAGCGGGCCGGCAGGTTGTTTATGATAAAACATTGAATATTTATAATAGAACATAACAACTTACGCTTGTAATAAATCACCGGGATATTCAAGATGGCTACCGCTATAATAATATTTGAACCACGTTCCAAGACGGAATGATAGAGCGTGCTTTAATATTTCCTAGGGTTTTTCCGTATGGCTATGGCGATTCCATAGTTTCGGGATAATAATGGCGCCATTATTATCATTCGCTTGTTACGCACTTGTTTCAAACACCTCTCGTGCGAGAAAGATTAGTTTGTCTACGTTCTAATAGCGTACCTTTGCGTGCGGCCAGCACGCTAAACCCTCGCCGTTGCAATGAATCAATCAATCAATCAATCAATCAGCTATTGTTACAATACACTGACCTCGTCTTAAGATTCACTGAACATGCGTACGGTATTTATTCATTCTGATTACAGAAATTTAGACCCCACGCCAGGATTGTTCGACCATGGACCAGTGATTCAACCTTCTTAACTCCAAGTAGCCTGTAATGTAGGTAATAATAAAAAGCCAAATACCGAGAAGATCGGTGTAGCAATTGCACACCAACAAGTAGTGTCATAATGCGGCTAATGGTTTCATCAAAAATGTGCACTGCCGTAGGCGAGCTGCCGACAGTTTCGCTGAAGGCCGTCCAGTGAAGGAACGCTTATCGTCAGTTGAGTGTGTCCGCTTTGCGGGTCCTTGATGCCAGCGTGCATGTCCAAGTATCTCTGTTTACGCCGAATGTGTCTTCAACCCGATCATCCCGGCACTATAAAGTCTACTGATTGGCCAACGTACAAGCAAGACAGATTGCAATTGCCTGTATTGCACTAAGAAGGATGCCAATAGTCATTGCGTGGTTTGAGAACTCATTGAGCTTTTCTCTAACTGCCTCGAAACACCCTTTCCTGTGGTATAGCGGCCTACCACAGCTCTCCGGCAGACCTCTATAAACCAACCAGTCAGCGGGACCTTTCACTCCGCAGCACTCGAGTTTTTCCTGCATAAAATCCCATGTGTATTTAGCCGGATTGAGCTCCGACGTTTTCCAGTAATCTGCCATTGTCTTCTTTAAATTCATCTGAGTGATCTGCAATACACGCTCTTGATTCGTGTAGAACATGAAGCCTACAACTACTTCAATAACCAACAATATGGTGATCAGCACCACGAATATCATTAACATAGCATAACTCTCATACGTGGCACCATAGCAACCGAAAAAGGCGAGTATGAAAATTACGCCACCGATGACGATAAGGCCGATGGGCACGGAGAGATAATTCTGTCCAACTGTATGGCCTGACTTCTGCAGGTAGTATTGCCCAAGTCCGCCAATCGCAAGTATTCCAATGCTAGTCAATAGAAAGATGAAATTGAAAGCGAACAGCAGGAATTTCGCGATCTTGCCCGAGCATCTTTGAACCATTTTCAAACCGAAACAGACTGCCGTGTGGATCAACGGAACTCTATAGATCCACTCTCCGATCAAGAAGAGATTAGGGCTAGTTAATCACGACGCCTCTGGTGATGGCGTTGTCGCAGCGCTGGTAATGGCGGTGAAAACCGAACATATGACATTAATTTCAGCTAAATTAACTAGCTACATTAATTTCAGTAATCGAAATCAAGGCGAATCTGCCACAATAGTGATGAATCTTTTGATGCTTCTCACGCGATTGATATGTCGACAACTGCACCAGCTACCAGCCAGGCAAACAACCTGGCAATACGTTACTACCAACAAACTACTCTATGAGCCAGCTTCTTTATCTCTCGTTGATAAATATTACGATTTAGCACGAAGTTTAAGAACGAACCCGAAAATCAAAGGGGTTAAACAGCGGTTTTAGTCGCCCTTAGCAAGCAGGATCTGAGGACACCTAGGTCGAAAGGTACCTGTAAAATTTGAAATCATTCTTATCTACAGCATAGCGGCATCAAAGCTATATTCGTGGCGCGCGATGAGTCTGTGCCCCCTCTGCCCGACCCTGACACCCTTGTGGCCACGAAGCTCCTTTTTGCTCTGTGACATGCTTGTACTAGGAGATAAGAATTTGGCTTAGCTAAATAATGTGTCAGCTCTTTTATTTGTCACGTGGAAGCTGCCTTTTGCTAGAGCTACAAGGGTCTCACAAAAAAAAAAAAAACTGTTGATTTTAAAGATACATTGAAAAAATAAAATTCTTTAAAACAAATTAACAGTTACTTCAGCAGGTGTACATTGTTAGCAAGCATTTTCGGTGCTGTAATTTAAATGATCTCTTATTGCGACACTCAAGCTACATGCTAGAAGCATTACTTATTCCCTGTTGTAGCAGGCTTTCAGCTTATTCATTGACGAAGATACGCAAGAGTTTCTGAAAGCCACTGTTTCAGCAACATGCTTTTTAACGCAGAGACGCCTATCGATTCGTGCAGACAAGGATTAACAAGCGCCTAACATGACTGCCCTAATTTTAAATATCTTCAAATCTACGCAACATGAACACGGGTCGCTTTTGTTTTTCCGACTGGAAAAATGTACTATTATTATTATTATTCAACACAGCTTTCCAAGTGCAACGAATTTGGGGTAAAATACGCAAAGGCCAAAAAAAAATTAGCTATACATCTGGGAATGCCTTTAGCATTCACGTTTTGACATGTGATGGATAGATGAACGGAGATGAACAGGCTTAAAGATGTGCATGATGTAAAAGCTGCCTCCCAAACGATTCTACTTAAGGGCAAGTCCTTGGAATCGCGCAGGGAGTTAGTATTGCTCCGAGGAAAACTGCTCGACCTACAACACTTACAGTTGTGTCTCGTTTAAAAAAAGAGCTGATGTTTTGAAGATCAGTTACGCTTAAGCAATTTCTTTTGCAACCTATTATATTCTAGTACTTAACTGGTATGATTTCTCCCGGACACACGTGATCTGTTATCGCTTTCATAATGTCAATACCCTGTACAACATATGCTGATACTTATACAGGCACTACTTTTCGCAGGTAGAGAACGAAAACTCTGTTACGTCAACGAAGTACGCTTCGCAACAACCTAGGCCCTTACCAGCCTTTTCTAGTTACGTCGAATTAGGGAGTTTAACGGCACAAATCGTCTGATGATTTCAATGTTGTATCTTACTTGCGGACCGAGCAGCTTCGCTGTAAAATGCTCACAGACAGCTTTCGACATTACCTCCTCGCTTTTCTACGATCCGATTCAAAACCATTGTCTATATTCTTCGTCTACAAATCGCGCCGGAAACTACGTTGTATCCGAACGGTCCGCGCGAGGTAAGGATACTATGTAGTGGATGGGTCCGACGTGACTGCTCATTGAGATCTCTCGTGCAGCGCAGGTACTACAGCATTATTGAGGATGGAAATCAGGTTTGCTCAGCATAGCTTCACTGGGCTAGCAATTCATTACTCAGGATGATAACAACAAATTTGCTTTATGTCACCGCGGTCGCAGAAATATGATAACGAATACGATATCAGCATGGGTCCGCCGAGAATTTTTTACGTAGGTACAGACTTCAGCAGGTGGGAACGGCCTGTTCTTTAAAAGGGTGTTCGATAAAATTACATCAAAATATCGGCCGAAAGTCTTGCTCACACTGATCTCCTTCATGGGTAGGGCCATTCGTTTTATTGATGGATGCCAAGTTTCTATGGCACAAAGTTTCGTTCGGTCTTTTTCCCCCAAAAATTTCTTTGGCACGATGTAAATAATTTGAATTGCAAGCGTAACTATGACCAAGTGACTTACATCATGAAGGCCAGGTACTTCAAAGGCTGGAATAAGCTACGTTCCATGACCTCACAGGTCATGCTAGTCGATATACGGTTTAGACGTATACGACTATGAATATAGAAAAGCCTTTGGAAGCTACGATGAATTTTTCTGTCAATAATTTTCAACTTACCGTGATTGCTGGTCTTGCCTGAAATCAAATTTATAGGCCAAGCATGAACTCGATTCGTAGTCGATCCTCAACGAATGTAACATGTACGGAATATTCCGAAAGCGTTCGAAAAAAGTCGTTGAGTCTTATTTAAAGAAAACCGAAATCGGTGGCGAAGTTTGTAGTTGAAAATCAAAGTTCAACACGACAAAAATGAATGGAATTAAGTTGATGAAGTTACGCTAGTGAAATCCAGTCGTTTCCAGGCCTCGTCGTGATATAGAAATGCATCGCAGAAGTTTTGCAGCGACAGTTCTATGCAACTATTGGCAAAACTCGAACCTTGCAGGATTATTCTAGCTGCACTCGGCATCGTCGATAGATTGTGATTGGAAGCCGAATGAGTCGTCCAATGCGCATTTAGTTGGCTGCTCTGTGCGTATACAATAATGCATCTGGTGTTAGCTGGACGTAGACGGAAGGCGTTTGTGTCATCATGCGTCAGGAGCTAACGAGCTGCAATTGAAAAAAGAGGCCACTCATCGCTTTCCCATCGAAACATCAAAGTCTACTTCACAAGCTCCTATTGGCTTACGGCATTTCTCGGACGATTTGTGAAAAATTTCGTTGTTAGGAGCTGGTCAACACAACTAACTGTATGCTCGACCTACGACGCTGAAAGGGTACGTCTTTATTCGTGTGTGATGAAAGCTGTTGTACCTTAGCTTTGGCCAATGCGCTCGTACTCTGCTTAGATGTTGTTTGAACAATCGATGCCTTGATTCGATATGGTTTATTACCCAGTAGTGGATATTGGGTTGATCCAATGGGTTTACTCAGCGAGGTCCTGTCTCTCAGGGTTGCGTTTACAGATAGCAGTCCGCATGGTTTGGATGGCGCTGCACTCAAACTATAAATATTGATGGAAATGATAGTAATATGTTTGATCACGATAATTCTATACGGAGATTAACTGAAAATAATGTGCTCCCACATTATTCTACAGACTGCTCTGAGGTTAATCATCTTCCCTTTGACGCAGAGCACAAGGATGTGACTTCAGACGGTTCCTGAGACCAATTTAATAATTTACGCATATTCAATTCCAGATTTCATACTGCCGTAATATGAAAAGATGAAGTCCAAATATATCCTAGGCTGAGATCTGCAGCATTTATTGGTTTTACAAAGGACGACAACAGCGATTCATGATTGAGTAACACTAATCTCTGGGGTTATGTTGATCGTTGTCGGCTATAACCATTCTCCTGAAAATAGGTCGACGGTCAGACAACAGTTTAGAGATAACAGCTTATAATGACCATAGTCTCTTTACATATAAAGCAAACAAAGTCTCTCTTTCTCTCTATATATATATATATATATATCCGTTGCTTCTCATATGGACGAATATAATAAGCGTTATCCGGAATCTTATATGTATAATACTATAAAGTTCCGGATATAGTTTTTTAGTGATTGTTTTGCAATTTCCCTTAAATTCTATAGCGTAACTGCGTTATCACGCATCCGAAGCTAGCCGATTATAGTAGTTATTTTTCCTTGATCGAGTCAATTTATTACAGCGTCTTGAGAAGACAGTTATCTCATAATTGTGTACCCAGCTATTGGTTATCCCTTCGCATCTATCCCGTTTCAATTAGCCCGTCCGTTCCGCACCGACCTACGCTATCAGCTATCAATTGAATTATTGAGACCACAATGACACCCGTACATCTGTAAAACATCTAAATTCTGAACCCAAACAGGTTTTTTTTGCTTGTTTGATGATGCTCGGATGTATGTATGTATAGGACATGGAAAAGGTCATGACCTATTATAAAATAATCATCGAAGTCCTGGCAGCTTTTGTTTGGTGTGTTCTTCAACTTACTGTTCGATATATTCCATTCGTAGTAAATAACAGTAGTAAAAACAGTCGGGGACCCATTTTTTTGTCCTGCCTATCTGTCCAGAAATGTTTTCCTACCAACAAAATGTATCGTTTTAAACAGATGATGGAACTTTTCCCATATTTTATCCATAGTGAGTGACGAAACTGCTGCTCGAATGTACTAGCAGATCAGCAAATTTAACGAGTTTTGCGGAATTTTCCTTCAACAATGCCTAGATATTTTTGTTCTGAAGCGTTTAAAAATACCTGAATGGCAGACCATCATCAGAGAAGAATTTTCTTCACAAGAATCTAGCAAATCGGTTTTTAGAAGCTGCAGCGCACTCACTGAACAGTTAGATAGAGTTAAATTAATATATTCCTTTATCTAAGTAGCGTTCAATTGTGTATAGGAAGCTAACCTTTTATCGACACTAAATCTGTCTCAGAACATGTAGAGCAACGCTAGCGCAAGAACCGAACCTATGAGCGAAATGGCTCTTAAAGTGCGGGTAATAAAACGGTCGAAGTTTGGGCTAATAAGTTGATAATTTTAAATAAAGGCTTCAAATAAAAGCATATATTCGACCTTTTAATGCTCTTTTCTAGGTTCTTAGATGCTATAAATTCGAGAACTCCGTTCTAGATCTAACACAGCGTAATCGGACTAATAAAGATTTAGCTTCCGATGCACGCTAAAATACGCAACTATGCTATTGAAATTATAATATTAAGCTGGAACATAAATAAGCGCTCTTCTTTAATCCAGCAAAACAATCGCTTTTTCACCGAAATTTTAATTTAAAAAAAATAATTGATGATGTATTCACGGCCATTATCCACGAGCCTCACTTTCAACCTTCTACGCAGCAATTTTCAGATCTGAAAAACTTGTCTGGGTAGATTTTCAGACGTTCTTCAGTGTCAAAGGTACAAATCCTCGTTGAGTTTTCCAGTGATCGGAAAAAGAAGTAGCACATAGGCGCGGGACTTGAAGAATATCAAGATGCAAAAAAAGAACTTCCCCTCAAGCTCTCGCAGGGCAACCTTTACAATGATGCTATGTGTTTTGGTATTCTCGTAAAGAATGATAACTGTGTGGGTAGAGAGAGAGAGAGAGAGAGAGAGAGAGAGAGAGAGAGAGAGAGAGAGAGAGAGAGAGAGAGAGAGAGGAATTTCAAATGATATGTACGAAACATAATGCTTGTCAATATATACCATGCTAAATGTAATAATGGAGGACTTGATGCCAGCAGGATCTGCTTAGAGTGACCGACTAGAAGAGTTCGAAAAGGTCTCAAGCGTACAAATTTTATATAAGGCAGTGAATTTTCAGTGACTTTTCAAGCTTAGCACTTGACGGCTCTGCACTCTTTACTGTGCTCTCTATATACATCATTAACATTAGGATATAATGATAACATGAATATAGGCGAACTGTGCTAGAGGACACAATCGTCATGCTTTGGCGACTATTATTATATTTCAGATGTGTCGACTCAACTCTCAAAGGGACACATACAGGAAATTGTATTAAAATAAAACAGATTAGCGACCGGGTCTAACCCCCATAGAAAAATCGTCCACAAGATACAGTCAGGACTATTCAATCGCCTTTCTTTTACAGTTACCAATTTGCGGAGAACAGCTGGTTAGAAATTTAACATACAACTTTGCAGAGTAAAGAGGACGGAGAAATTACAGGTAAACATACTTCTATTTGGAAAAGTTCCTCATATTAGAGTTCCATGCCACTCCGTGAATATTGCTTGGATAGTAATTATAGACCTTCAATTAATTATCCCTACTTTGCTGTATGTGTGAAAACCGTCTCTTTAATGAAGCCATCGGTTGGAAAACTACGAATCAGTCCAGTTCATGGAGTTTTTAGGTACACCAAGATTAATCTACATACTTAAATATATATATAAAAATCCCACAACGTTGAAGCTGGTAGTTTGCAAGAAAGAACGGCAAGTTTGATACGCACCTAAAACTTTCCGAGTTCCCAAACAATTTGATTATCGGCTCGTCGCAAAGCTTTGTCTCAATAGTTTGAACATCATAAACGATTACGTTCCGACGGTAGAACTACCTTCATGTGGGTATTCGTGCTGGGGGGGGGGGGGGTCACTCTTACAGAGAAAGCCCTCATCACCCCTGAAAGAAACCAGTAGGGGGTAAATTACAGTAACAGGTGCCAGTAGGGGGTAAATTTTTCCTTTTCCTTAACGCGGACCTTTTAAGTGTCGCCGAAATAACTCCAAAGTCAGGAAAGTTATTCCAAAATATAGGTAACCTTTATATCCGACCACGACATCGTAGTTCTACGTAATCAGCCTTCTCAGTGAATCAGCTGTTCACATTAACGACGCACAACAATATAATAACAACGCACAACGATCTAACAACAACATGTCGTCTCATACTGATACACGAAGACTGGTTTTTGGTGCGGATCTGCTTGGACTTCGATATTGCTGTAACACTCATTCGAACTTTTTTGCGCCTTCGCCCTGTCCTTCGCCCCGAACCAGTGAAATGGGCTTCCGTTAGGTAAATTTAAGGTAAAGATGATAATGCGTTTTTCGCGATCATCAATTGAATGTTTCACTCTAGATAGAGGTCATAAAGCAAAAATGTCGAAACAACAGCGTGAACATCTGCGTCCACAATGTCGGTGATGCTTGCTCAGTTCTCCTTTGTAGAATAAAGCTCTCAGCCTTTTAGCCCAACTCATACTCACGGCAGGTCGATTGCTTACGTACATAAGGGATCGCTATCGATTGGAATCAGTGGAGCTAATAAAAGTGTATTATTTACTTGATTTTATTGGTTGGTAAGTTTTTGCTTCTTTATATTTTCAACACTGAATTTTTGTATGAGCTCGACCTTTGTATGAACCTTGAGAGCGAACTATTTTCAACAAACCTGCGCATAAATAAAAGGTTTAATTTTATAACAATAATAACTTTATAATTTGAAATATTAGTATCCTCTGAAAGTGAAGAACAGTCAAAGGCCAATTACTACACGCTCAATCAAACGTCGGGATTTGAAACCCCATAATCGAATAGAAGCAAAATAGACCACCTAATATAAACTTGTATGTTCGAAAGCATCGCTTTGACACGTTTTGTAACTTAGCTGATTTGGTTTGTATTCTGTTACGTCAAATCTACGATAGCATACGAGCTGTAGTTTTAAATAGATATAATATTTAGACTACGGTACCAGTTGTAATAGGTGATCATTTTTCGCAAATATCAAGTACCCACGTATATGTCGAAACATACAGCGTTTCGGCACTCAACATGCATTCAACTTTTTCCGCACACTTATTTCCGCTTGAACCGCAGATTATTCTGATGAGAACTTGTACACACTATGGCTCGTTAGGTTTGAACGTTTGATGACTGGTGGTGAAGGAAATTCAGATTTTAGACGAAGCCTGATCGGCATCGAACCGAATTTTAAAAATTTAAGCAACGTATGACACTTGAGGCAGCACTACACGCAAAAAAAAACACTGTGTAGTTTTTCTTGTTTTATTAGAAGAACAGAATTTTAATACGCGATCCGTACAATGCATTCAAAGACGGACTCAAATGAACGACTAAGGATTCCCTCATCGTGCACAGATGTCTAACACAAGTCACCAAGCGATTTTTCATAAAAACGTTGGTCGTCCACGAGTGAGTTTATAGGCGGACGCTTTGACAAATTGTACCATCGTGTTTCGCATTTTGTGAGAAACGTAAAGAGTTTCGTCACGAAGAGAACAGACGTCAGGTGGTTGAACCTATTCGTTGACCGTTTGCAAGACGCTGCATGGAGACAAAGAAGATGAGCTCTTTCAATTGTCTATCATCCACCCATTTGCCTGTTTTCTATCAACTGGACCAACTCGTATTTGATTCGCGTTTTCTTTTTCTTAGCTAAAAACCACTTGAGGTTTGACAACCTCTTTCTGACGACCCCGCAAGTTTCTTTCCTGCGCCGTCGTATTCTACCCATTTTGTAAAGGTAGTTTTCTATTTTGTAATAAAAAAAAAACAAGCTTCGTTCTAAAACGTAAAAACTGGATTATCATACTAATTTCGCATGCCGCCTTAGCCATCACCGGGCCGACACGCATTGGTTAAACTTACACATCTCAACAGCTCAAAGGGTACACAAATAGTTTTTGAAGCCATTCACAACTAGTTAGTAATTATTGGGAAAAAAATTATTACTCAGAGGATGGGTTCACACTGGTTTCGTATCGTGACGAATTTACTGTTTTGTTTAGTGAACGATGAAGACTCGTCTGGATTCGAAGGTACTCAAGCTCAATACCTGATTCAATAATAACAACGACCATAATCTAACTGGTCACACTATAGGATTTTTTTTTTTTTTTTTTTTTTTTTTATTTTAGTTATTGCATTATATTTTTAATGACCAGGTAGGTTTTTATTAGAATGCCACGTATCCAAATTTTGGCTCAGCGGAAGCCGAACATCTAAATATTTAATTTGTTTCGTTTATCAAGTTTCTACTAGAAACAAATATTCATAGCCAAACGTTTGAAAGTTACGTTTGATATCGTGTGACTAACAAAAAATGTTGATCCATATATTGCTACGAATTTATATAACTCTTTATTTGCAAATCCTCCGCTGGGTAAGGAGGAGCATTTGGAAAAAGGAAATCGAGTATACCTTAGGGGCAAATATACACCACCCACCTAACCGAGTTATCTTGAGAGCCTTTATTTAACATTGTAGAGGCTGTAGGCAAAACGGCGGTCGTGCTTATGGCTCGGTACGACAAAAACTCGTCATCCTAATGGTAAATGGCGACACGCCAGCAACTTTATGAAACAACATTGAATATTTTCGGCGCCAGGCAAAAGCGTTATCTGCTGTTTAGCATTCCGGCATTTTCTAACCTAATAACACCCACCGGACTGCAATGCCCTGCGCCGGACACGCACGCTACATGACTAGTAATTTTGGTGCGTACTCTATGGACTACGGGTCATAAAAAGGCCGATCCATATCGAATGAAAGGATATGAAACTATAGAACGAGTTAGATCCTTAAAAACACGCATAGCGAGATTGCGGCGAAGAATAAGCTATATATAGAAATATTAACCGATATACTGGTGATCGATTAGCGTTGTATATGGATCTATCATCATATATATCCACATATACACAGAATGGGGCATTCAAATAAGCATGAATTTTAGCGGGCTGTTTGTCGTAGCGGAAGTGAGTCTAACGGCTATTCTGGAACAAGGAAAAAGCCAAACGAAGAAATAAACCTATTGTAGCGCGACATAATGCGTGGTTTTCGAAATTTGACAAAAGATCAGCTAAAATCCAACATCTTCGCTTTAGGGATACCTCCACATGAATTAAAAACTTTCTATTTTGTTCGAAATAAGCGGTCTACGTCATCGTAAGTCTCAAGGCGACTTCCAAAAGATTCGAGGGGTGTATGCATAATGCGAATCAAAACACTTTTAGTAGGATTTAAACACAAGGGCCCGAAAACATATTATAATAGCTAAAAAAATCTTTTTTAACTCTGGATTTTTCATGCAGAGTGGAGAGTTCCGTTCTGCAACGAAGAATAGTTCTAACTAGATCATCAAACGTTTAGTTTTTTAGACTGTTTACACCTTCTTGCACCTTTCGTATTTTCCCCCTTTTAAAATTTCGAATCCTTTTAATTTTGGGCTGCTATCACCCGAAAGTCTAATTCCGTCGAAATTTTTACCGTAGGTACCGTATTTAAGGGACATATGGCCAAATGTACATCTACGAATATCGGTTAATTCACGGTTGCTTTTTAGAAGTTATTTGCGGATTAAAGAGGGATTATGTCAAAAATTCATACACGCATTTCTGCAGTGACTATATATAGATAATCATGAACGTCAAAAATTGAAGTACTAGCACATGCAAACTATGTCGTTACAACATCTGTTGTTGTTTAAATAAAACCCAAAAGACAGCTCATAACAAAAAAAATCTGTTGATTTACCTGTTGTTTCCGGTGCATATATATATTTATATACACAGGGAGAGAGAGGAAGAGAGAGAGGGGGGGAGAGAGAGAGAGGGAGAGAGAGAGAATCTTATGTAATTCGTAGGGTTTATCATCATTAATGGACCAGATTGCGGACCAATTACAGAGCTAAAAAAATGTGTAGAAGCCCTAACAGTGTGTCTATTAGACAACAATGCCAGGTTAAAGCACATGTTCTAAAATCCCAAATTGTTTGAACTTTTTTTTAACGAATGAATGAATTCTTGAACGAATGAAATTAATAATTTTTTGCCATCAAACGTCTCCTTCAAGAATCCTACTTAATAGCTACCCAACATCGATTTCGGAGTCATTAACATCGTTTATTACTAACAGATTCTCTAAATGTTCCGCCCAATCTTTTACCTGGTAACACAAGGTATACATTAAAACTTGATGACACATTACGTTTTATTACCGAAGTAAATGGCAATCAAAATCAAAGGCGGTCGCGGCCTTAATTGCTGCTTTGCCTGTCATATGCTATAGGCAGTAAGTAACGGATCGAGTTGGTGCGAGATGTACAGTCACTGTCACCAAGCATATGAGGAAGTCGCTGCCGCCTCGTGAAAGGCCATCCACCTCAAGAGATGCTTTGTCTTTATTTTCGGCAAACGGCTGTGAAGAATGATGCGGAGGTTGATGGGCGAGACTTAGCTGACCAGGCTTTAGGTGCAGGTATCCCAGACTTCGATTTACAGGAAGGAAACTATAGCAGCTGAGGTTAGCAGGCGGTAGCCGAAGTCGGGGGCCTCTGCTTGCGACCCCAACTTGATCTAAAATGCCTACAGTGCCAAAAAGATGAAACGTAAAGAAGAGAAAAAAATAACCTCTAGAGCGATAATAAACCGGACATGATTAATGAGAAATAGGGTAAGAAAATAAGAAGGGTAATAGCGATAATACGTGTCGAGAAAGCTTCTAGATAATTCAGGGTCAGTACACCCATAGTAGACAGGCTATATACTTACCTTCTGATACTTTTACATCGCGAGGTTGTATGTAGCGTTACAAGAGGCATAACTGCCAGCGCTGTTTTCCCATTATCAAAACGTTTAAAAACATGGAAGATGGCAAAGGCAGTGAAGTTTAATGAAGCTGCATCTGAGAATGATCACGACACTGAAGGCGACGGAGCTGTGCTAACACAGCACAGATGAAGTCCACTCAGCTTCCCACATCCTTTTTGCCCACGAATTGCGCTCACTACCCCGTCGCTGAGTCATAATATTATCAAGTGCTACTCCCGCTCCGTTAAACAAACGACAGTTAAGGCTGTGCAGGAAGTCTGGAAATGTGCAGGAATCGACTCTTGCAACAAGGGGTATATAGGAATGTCTTCGCCGCAGAAGACGAGGACAAGAGGCACCAAGTGAATAGCGAAAACGTTACAGAAGGGACAAGCAGGTGATATAAAAGGAAGGCACTTGGCATCGTTAAAGGAGTCGTCTGCTGGTTCGCTGTTAACTGGCCGACAGACAAAGTGTCGTAATGGTAGCCGTTGTTAATAACGGTATTCTTTTTTTGCTCTGCCTTTTTATGCTACGGCCACTTGTACCCTGCGACTCAGACTGAAAAGTCTAAAAGGCTTAATGGAGTGTGTCTCTTTGTGTATTTAGCTAATCGCTCGGGATACGTGAGAGTGTACAAAATAGTTGTGTCCGAGTCCTGGCCCCAGCTGACTGCACTGCTAAACTATTTTTAATGCGTTAGGCATGTTAAGTTGAAGGGCTTTCCCGGTGGACTGCAAAACTTCCTTAGCACGTTAAGATTTGCAAGCTGACTTCGTTTGTTAAGGGCTGAAACCTAAGAAAAGCTGGGTAGCTGCAGCGGTTAGATAAGTAGAAGTAATGTAGCAAGCAAGGATACAGCACAGGCTGCTATTGAATGAACTTTAGGCAGCACTCAACGAGCCTCATGGAGTGGATCACAGTGAAACGAGAGAAACTTCTTAGAGTCTACGGCGAATTCGTCCAAAAGGCTAGGATACTCAAATAAAGTGGCTTTGGCTTCGGAAAACGACTTAGGCAAGATAACGAAAAAGTCTTTGCGCGTGTCAAGTCGTACAAGTTATACTTTTAACAAGACCGCAGCTCAGAATTGTAACTTAAATCAATAATCCTCGAGCACAGGTATCAAAGTATCAGCAATACGAGCCTTCCATCCTTTGAACTGTTTTGTAAAAGAAGTAGATATCGCCAAAGGACAAGGTTTACTCTCTTGATCTTCCCTATGACCTTTTGAGAATATATACTATATGAAACTTAATAGAAGGTTATCACGAATTAAGTGGTTCAGGTAACCAAAACGAAAGAATTGGAACTGATCAGACACATGGCTTCTCAAGCCATGTGTCTGATCAATTTGGCCAAGCGTACCGCAAGTACAAGGAGGTTAGGGCAAGGAGTGGGTCAATCGATTATACATACAGCAACTGTGAAATAATCTGTCCGTTGTCCTATGAATCTTTGTGTGCACAGTAGTTCCAAACGCATGTAAGTAACGAGAGCATATAGATTTGCAAAAGGCCCATAGTCTAATTTATGGTCAGGAATGGGTAAAAAATGTGAATTAAAAAGCTATGCTTTATAAGTGAACTTGCATGTATGGCAATCGCATAAATTCCTTTAGAAGCCAAATTGAGTTAACTGAATATATTCTAGTAACCAATAAAATGATCCTAATAAATACAGAGTAATATCTACGGATAATGTATTATTAACCAAGAGCGTAAAGAGGAGCCACCACTGCGTAAAACAAAAGGAAAAGGTTACAAAAACGTTGTACTACCTGGAGTAAAGCGCCGGAACGGCTTTAAGCAAAAATATCCATAAAGCGTTAAAACTGCATGTGTGCTTAGCTTCCCGTATAAAAACAAACAAGACGTAGTTGCTCTCATCTGAAATGAGTAAATTACACTGAGGTGGGCTTACCTTGAAGAAACGATGAACCACCGCATGGTATGGAGCTCGACGTTCCATTGGTGTTTCTTATTCTGCCTTTACTTCCTGCACTCCTCGAAAGAGCCATGTCACCAGCCCCTCTTTGCAACGGCTGTCGACTTTCGCCAAAAAGCTTCTAGAGACTATAATAGTAGCACAAGTGCGAAAACTGTCATACCTATGATTTGGCTGAACGGTTAAATCAGTAACAGAATAAGTCGGCTACGGCTGGCGAAGTATAGCCTTTTTGAGAGGCGCCAAATTATACAGTCCGAAGATACTGTGAAACACAACTGCTTCGTTCTATTACATGCTTGTAGTCATGAGTTGTATTAGTGAATCGGGCAGCGAGGCGGATACAGCGTACCTATCACTATGCCGCTGGTGGCGCCTGCATAAAATTTTTATTAAGCTCGCCTTGTCCCGGCCGACCCGATTAGCACAGGTCTTTGAGCTGCAAAATATACATACACGAGCGGGGCTGCTTATCGTATGGACGGTTTACCATCTAGCGATCAGCTAGCAGAACAGAGCCGCTAGCAAACGGGCGAACCCTTGTTCCATACAAGGGCTACGGCCACGGCAATGGCGGATGTCTGATCTGAAAGTTCTTAAATAATTAGTGCAAAATTTCAGGAATCTCGAGGTAAAGCAGATGCTATAGATAGAATGCACAGACTGCGCGTGGTGAGGCCAGAGACGAGCACTAGACACGCGGGCAGATCGGCGATGCGGAGCCTTCAGATTATATTAGAGACGGCCTGTCCCTCAGAATAGTGAACAGGCCAACATCTATTTTGCCACCAGTGCATGTCCTAGATTTAGCTCAGTAGTAATATCAAGTGGGGTAGGTCTGCTCTGGGTGTATATAAAACACTTGATATACTTACATTTCCTTAACCGACTACTCGCTCAGCTGCCTGCCAAACACACAGCACATCATTACATAATATTCGTAGTTATTTAGCTGTTAGTCATGCCCAACGGTGTCCAGGTTTCCCGATGGAGCCAATAACAATCAGTCTTTGATTAGAAGTGGCCTCCGGACATACGAAGCGCAGGCAATGGGCATTCGCAGCGCCCAGTTTCCCAGCACCCAGGTAAACGCGATGATAACGAGGCCTTCATCGCTGCTGACGTAGCCACTGTTGACCGATGATGGTTGCAGTGTAGATGAGAGTTCATCTGAACGTAAAGCTGTGCAAACGCGTACCACTAGTGATGCTGTGCATTACGACTTGCGTGCTTAGTATCGTTGACCATCTCGAGGATTGGTCGATCAGAGTTCGGGTTGCCAATTCCCGGATTGTGGACAACGTTATAGAGATCAGCAGTGCACTGTACACCTCCTGCGAATGGGGGTCTAGCAGTGAGGTTATAGTCAGGGCAGTTGGCGACGATAATTACAAGAATGAATATTATTTAAAGACAAGGGACTAACCATATAGTACAGAAAGCAGCAGCGGTAACGGTCGCGACATGTGAAAATTATCGTAGCCGGAAGAAGGCAGTTGCAATAAGCGAACGTATTAGCAGCGAGGGCGGACATGGTAACTAGGCGTGAAGGCTAGTGGACGGTGGTTCGCTCTTTACTGACATAATCTATGCTCTCCCTGTGCACTTACGACGACAGATAGCTATACAATGGCCAGAGCTCGATGCCCCTCTCTTTCGCCTCTGGCTAAATCTCATATAGCTATAAACGTGTTGTTCAAATGAAAATCAAGCCTATCTAGTACGATCAAAGGGCGATGACCCCCTACAGAATCGGGGCCGAAACGCTACACTTATACTAGCCTTGACATTATCTATGTTCACAAGATCCGCATTAAATGAAACTGGAAGATCATGCAGAAACAGGAAGTTTGTACAACGTATTTATCTCAAAGATGATTTATGATAACCCGTACATGAATATATGATATGTGGGATTATAATTGTCCCCTCCGGTGTGTAAAATATATTAATTTTAGCACATATATGCGGAGTGAGGTGCCAGAATCTGGACCTTTTCTTACGAGTACTTTCAAAGATCTTATCTAAATAAACGAAGATGTGTCCATAAGGTTTTTGCTTGGACTAAAAGTGACGTCCCTAACGGTTACAATCATTAAGTATAATTACTAAAATTCGCGGCGATTCCTCTTTGAACTAAAGACCTGGCTTACTCGCTAGATAGTTCCAAAGTTGCTCCTCTTTAATTCGAAAATAATGTTTCAGTAGTGATCGCGTGCCAACCGATATCGCAGTGTAAGCTCGTTAAAGCGCTTCTAAAATAGGCTACATACGAAAAACTGCAGCGGAATTATACGTTAGGGTGGCAGTAGGCCAAAAATGTTAAAAATTTAGGGGGCCTAAAACGACTATTACATGCGGAAGGTGCAAGAGGACATAGGAAGTCTCAAAAGGGTTAACCGCTGGAACTTACCTGAGCAACGCAATAGGCAATTGATGTTCACTTTTCTGAAACAACCGTCGATTTCTCAATAAAGAAATCCAGGTGTATTAAAAATGTTTTTTTGAAGATTTTTTAAAACTTCAGTTCTATTAAGGATTTTCTGGTGTGCCTGATGGAAATTTTATTCTTATTTTTTTACAAGCTATATAAAAGCTGCTAATAATGTAAACCGTCGACTTTCGGCAAAAAAAAAATTACGATTTCGATGAGGATTTGTCCTGCGTGAAAACACTGTATAGTAACTGATATTAGCTCAGCTAGTCGTGTGGTTAACGATGTAGCACTGTTCGCTATGACGAGTTTGGCCTTTCAGTCTAGAAATAATTGGTTTTTCTGTATTATAAAGAGGAGTGATGGAAGACATTCCCGCCACGATGAAAGGTTCGCGTCAAGTTCTGCTTAAAGTTTAATGGCTCGTTCTGTGCATATCATTTTGCTACATCGCATGTAATTGAACGGCTTCTCTGCACGCTTGTTCCCTCGTTAATATTCTTCTCTGGCAAAAACTCCGTGATAGCTAGGTGGTTTGCTTGAGTTTATAACAAGGTATGACTCTTTGTATTATATATATATATATATATATATGTTAAATATGAAGGCAACTCTGCGGCATTTTAAGACGATCAAACAATGGTAATTGGTTGGCAGGTAGGCACACCAGGGAGGGCCTTGGTAGAGTTTTGAGCTGCGCTTAGTATAGAAACACAACGAGGCAGTAACGCACTTTTTGAACAATGCAGGTATCAGAACATTTCAACATGAAGCTATTTTGAGGCGCGCGTCATTCGTTCAAATTCTGGTCTCGAAGAGGGGTCTAGATGCCATCTCACCGGGCAGCTTTAGCATTTTCCGCGTTTGCCTCGAACGTAGCGGCAAAAATGGGCCTTTGAGGTTTCAGAATGGTCAGTGGGGCCCTTTTAGGCGTCAGCCGGTCGAAGGGCAAAGCCGGCATGCAAATAGGAGAAGGTCTAGCGCGGCTTATGGTATCCTGTTCATGCTATGCCGTAAAGCTCTCAAGGTTGATACCAGCTGCACGATTCGGTTGAACCTAAAAGAACATTTTGGAAAATAGCCAGCCACTATACGCGGAATAGTGTTAACCCTGAGGTCTTCTAGTGCCGCTACCTTTCTTGCCGCCATTGTTGGCAGCATGCGTAATTGCTTACTTCTTTGTGGTCTATCCATTTCCAGTACCCATGTTAGCTTTGAAGGGAGAGGAGAAGGAATTATCGAACGGCGCCGAATGCATGGCGTGTCGCATCGTAAGAAGCGAAATGCGGCTAGCGGCTAGCGGCTAGTGGCTGCTTAATTAAACCCCTTAGTAAATGTCGAGCTGAGGCAAAGTAACTTCTTCGTCAGCTCGACATCCATGACTAGAAAAAAGCCCATAGGCCTGCTCGTTCCAGTGTGGCAACAGTGTAGATAAACTCAAAACTAGATTAATCCTAAGCGCTTTCAAAAAGTTATTTTACAGTATTGCTTGAAATAACACTTACAGGGATAGTTAACATATCTATTCTGTTTTATGGGATACAATCTAGATTGTCACGCTGTGGCGAAAACTCACATATCAGTATTTTCGCTATCAGTTATCAAACGGGTTCTAAGTACATTCAATTTGTATTTGCTGGTAAGATTTCGCGTTTTGCCTTTGTGCATGAGATGAAAAAAGCCCTTATGCTATTTGAGCGTGCACCTAATTTTTACCGCGGGTTAGTGCGTCGATTAACAATAGCTCTTATGTGGAGGTTACCAAGCAAGCGTTCGTTTAAGTGGTCTGGTTACATAAGTGGACGAAAATCTCCCATTAAATGAAAGAATCCGTGTCGGTGAAACAATAGCATAAAGCTAGATGCGTTTTGCTGCGGATCCCAAAGTCCACTTTCTGTCAGACGAGTTTCTAGCCAGTCATCAGGACAATAGGGGGTTGTTCCATGTTTGTGCATTAGCAATTACTTTCCGATACAATATAAATTTTGTATTGATAAGCACACTAAAGCAAACTACTAATGCATGCAAATAATGTTCCTTTTCGTTCGGTATCGTACCATCTGTGTACAACCTAAGTGTCCGATTGGTCATGTCTAGATGTGCAGGACGTTAGCAAGAATTTGTTACGTAAAATTCGCGTTAATCCCGTAATGCTCGGTATTCGAATGAAGGTCGCCTCTGCGCGAACGCTAAAAACGAATTAGTAATAAAGCGGACCTCTGAATAAAGCAACGTTGCGATTCCGGACACGTAAGTGATCCTTGCTAACAGGAATGAATCAGACAACCTATTCTATGTGGATGAGGAAAAGTGACGGTACCTTTGAAGAGTAGCTTTTTTTCGAAATCAACAACTGCGTAAGCTGCCAAAACCAACCATAATCTACATATTTGTACGGTTTATTTCAGGCACTCGTTTACAAACTATGCGCAGCGTACGCTTCTGCACTGCTTAGAGTCTGATTGTCATCAGGTCGAGGTGCCTGGTACGTGCTTTTACAGCCGTTCGACGTTCAGTGTCTCTTGGCCAATCGAGTATGTATCGATTACGTAAAATGAAGGCGTTACACTAATTTGCAACGAATAGCGTATGCTCTATCCGCCTTGTAATGTTTTTGTTTATATGTATTGTAATTACATTTGCGGCTTGACGTCCACAAATGTGCGTATCAACTAGTCATGATTGAAGTTCTATTATACGTTGACGGAACAAATTGGAAGAAATCAACAAGCAAAGTTTCTTTCGAACTCATCTCTGAGTCACTAAAACTCGGATGAAGTTCGATAAGAGGAGATCAGCGGAGGATAACCTTAAACTAATGTTCTAAAACTGAGAATTCTAGCTATTTCTCAGCTGGGACACACAGCGTTGCACGGAACCGCAAAAATGAAGTACAATGTTTCAACGCAAATCCCGTTATCTATAGCTACCGAAGTGTGTACCACCTAAATATCGATTGAGCCCGGCAAAGTTTGTAGACCTATGTAATCTTCCAGTATATACAAATATCATGAAGTTTCTTCTATTCAATAAAACAATTTGAAAAGATACCCTCATAGTGCCCATCTTTCACCAGTATCACCGTCGTCAATAGCATACATATTTTCTATGACGTATCGTTTAATATCGCTATATTGTAGAGAAAGGTTGCACAGATCGTGTGAACGGATACCTGAGACGTCCTTTGTATCTGGTGATTTCCTTTAGCCATCTTATACGTGGCTTCCTCTGACTAAACCGAGAGGGTCATTCCAAACACATAGCTAAATGAAAATACTCAAGCGACTGAAAATCATAATGACGGTAATCAAGCCGCTCAGACCTGTAATTCGTTGTTTCGGAGGGTATCCGATTTTTGGCCCGGGCTGAAAAACATGGAGCACACGTTTATTGGGTTGTAAATTTGGGCGGGAGAGGACCATAAAGGGAATATGCGCTTAACTTATGCAGCCGTAAAACGGTTGTATATGCAAACGACGGCCGCCCGGAGTCGGCAGCCAAATCACCGGGTGCCATCCATCACATGCGTTTACCCAATCGGTCTCCCCTTCATCTCGGAAGACTGAGCAATGCGGAAATAACGCTGGAACGAAATTGCTATGACCACTGTCTGCCACCAACAACGTACAAAAAAGGTTCGTGTTCGTTGACATCGGGAAAGATGTCTCGATTGACGACCAGCCAGCGAGCCAGTCGGCCAAAGGCGAAATACTTGAAATTAGCCGGCTTGGGAGCCAAAGCTCCACTCGTTTCTTTCCGTAGCAATGACACACTCGTACGAAAAGTATTCGCACTACCGTTTGTGGTGCAACAGGTGTTCCCTGCACGACGGCGAAGGTTCTATAGATCCTAACGACGACCTTGTAACAGAGAAGGGATGATAAAGGCGAGCGCGAAAAAGAACAATGACCTACCAACGCTTGACAACAGTAGACGAAAAATATATAGCTTCTGTCTAGCTTCCTTCCATCTTTCTTGCAACGGCCTTTTCTTCGTTTTGAAACTTCGTTCACACCTAACGTTTTCATTGGACCGCGAATATAGCGCGCATAAGGACGAACTCGCAATTCGAAGCCGGTTGCTTGTGCAACTACTGAGGGATCGCCATACGCGACTAACGAAATCATCGAAGAGGTAACCAGTGACCTCAGATGTTGGTCATAATGCAAAACAATGTAAAGCGGTGCATACTTTTCAGTTAGTGATAATACTACTAATACTCACCGATTCGAAAGGGATGATGAGAATCTTCATTTTCTAACATACAAAATATTAGCTATCTTGAAAAAAGAACAACGCCAACCAATGTAGCCGCTATTTGTTCCAAATAATATCTGAGCCTTCAATTAGAAGGTGCCTGCTCGCATAGAGAGACGTCCTTCAATGCAAAAGTTGATTCATCAACATCGGCCTGCTTTAGTTCATTTTAAAATAACTCCTGCAGTATTTTAAAAAAGGCCCGCAGTGCCTGGAGCGAATTTCAAACGTCTACGTACGTAATTCACTATCAATCTCCCCCGTCCGCTGGTATCTTATTAATATGCATACTATGCCGAAAGATTATGCTCGGAACACGTAACGTATTAAGTGGAAATTTTTTCTAAGCGGTACCTTGATTTATTTAGACATTTTGCCCAAGGCAACGAATTTTTATACGATACAACAAATGATACGTAACACTCAACAAAGGTCTTTATAAATGTAATGTTTACGTTTACTTACAATGCGTGTTCGTCAAGATAGACGGTTTAAAGTTAAGACCCTTACAATTGTTGCAATCAGTAGTCGATTTGGGTTCTGCTCAAAAAGGATTATTCCGGTCTGACACAGTTAAGACTTGTCATCAAAATACAGTAAAATGAATGTATTTCAATGGAAATTAAGGAAGCTACTTGGCATATGTGGTATAAAAGGGCGTAGGATTGAATATCGCATAAGCAATCGCAGCGAAAAGAACTTCCGTGTACATGCTTATTTCAGTCCTTTTTGCCCTTATGGTCATAGTGATGGTAAGCTCACTATACGTCATTTACTACCATAAAAATTCTCAAATTTGTCTGTCAGATTCAAATGTACTTCTTACCAATTACTGTCATTATTAAACGGGTGTTTATTACGATATAGAAGATACATTCTGTTTAAACCGGCTGTCTGAAGATATTAATTCAACTGAATCGCTCTACACAGATTGGAAGGCATAACCCTCACTCAGAAATCTATTTAATAAAGAGCCAAGCGAAATGGGCCTTAATATAGCTTGGGCAGACGAAAGCGGACCCATTTTAGATATCTCGAGGATGTTAATTCTAAGCTAGAGCGCCTAGAGACAGCTGTGATGTCATAAAGGAATGTGAATGCCTTTTCGGGTTTAGGATGTCGGGTTATAATATGCTTATAATTCTGCAATGCACCTGAAGATAAGCTTCAGGTCGACGTTGACGCCTTAGCCGTGAGAAACGATAAGATTTTATGATAGAAAAGTTCACTTTATTGCCTTGCTCAATGTGAAGTTCCATGTTATAAAGCAATTTTCTAAACGAAGCAGAACAACGTCAACTAGTTGTGGTGTAGATATGCGCCGTTAACGAGACAAAAATACAATTATTTACATGTAAAAAGGATAGACTTGCTTACCATGACTTGAGGGGATATAGTTCGATTATTTGGTCCAAACTTTAAATGTAAGTTTCACCTTTTCCGGTTGGCCCAGAGCGCAAACACTCACTTCTTGGGTGAGGCGATAAGATTATTCACGCCTTCAATCATTTTTCATACAGACGCAACACGTATGTTCGGATAACGTGAGTGGACCCTACAACCGAATATAAAGTACTTCTATAGGGCCAACATGGTCGTGAAGTCGACTAAACAAGCGATGTTGCCCCATGTCACGGCTATAGTATCCTCAAGTACATCGTCCTATTTACGTTGCTTCTTAGCACACTAGCAGTCAACCACTTGTTAAAGGATTTCAGATGCGGATCGGCATATTTTTTTTATTTGATATTTATTAATTGAGCAGTATCAGATTCGTTATGGAGGCCAACTGTCTTGGAAAGCCTCAAGAGGTGTGGGAAAAATAATTACTAACATCGTTCTCGATCTATCCCCGAAATCGATTCATTCAACAGATCAATTATATAAGCTTCGAACTCTTAAATCTCGCGTCTTTCATAATAGCAAATAGTGATCATCTCTATTCTAGTCAATTTCCTGGTTAAGGTCAACTCAACACAAAAAAAAAGGCCTCAAAAAACATAGCTTTGCTCGTGAATCCTTTCTAAAACAAATATTTATGGAACTAAGTTTCCAATTCCTCATAGAGCGTCGACATACCGGACAGCAGTTAGACAGCTCACAGTATTAAATTTATAATCCTTTTGAAAAAAACGATGATGATCCGTTAGGGAAAAAATGGCTGGGAATTAGTGACAATGTCCTATGCAAGGCTGGCCGTATTTTGCTGTGAGTAGAATTACGCTAGTGGGCTAGATATGGTCAATTCAGAAAACTGCATAAATGTTCAGAAATTCAGAAGCAATGCTCTGCTAACGAAACGATCGGTTAGTACTTGAGCGGAGATTGCGAAAACGAACACAATGGAAAAAAAAACAATACGCACCACCGGAAGCTGAATATACAAGCTACGTCAGTCTCCCTTTTAATTCGAAAGTGGGCTCCCAAAATGAATGTCTCTCAAATATATCAGCTCCTTATCGTCTCCTAATTATGTCCGATATTTTTCTCAGGTTGTTTACAAAAGAAGGTGGTTATCGAGCCATGTATGAGAACAGTTTGGTAGTTTGAATGCATTGAATGTCAGTCGTGTAGACCCAGATTTTGAAAATTACACGGACAGAGAGGAAGCTCTGCGGCTTTAGCGGCACTCAGTCAGTTTTTTCACGAAATGGGAATTACTGATGAGGACGGAAGCCTCGTCCTAAATTCCAACTGCAAAACGCGATAATAAGTCTACACTCGAATTTCTGTACAGAAAATAGTAAGTTTCAATGGTGTTTTTCGATAGAATATATTCTGGGGTTCCGTTTCGGCTCCACAGCTTACCTAGAAATCGACGCACAAACCGATAAATGCACATTGGATATGGTTATTTTTTGCCCAGATGTTTGCTTTCAATACCAGACGGGGTTACGGGCACCATGCTAGGCCCGGGACCACTCCCTGCTCCAGCTACCTCAAGCTTTGATTATCTAAACCTATATAGAGACCATCCTATTCGTTTCTGAGTTATTTCAGAAACTATTTCAATAGAGAATCATTGATTAAATACCGGAATAACATAGGAAAGCTTAATAAATTCAAGTAAAACAAAAGAAAACTGCTGCGATGTATAACAGCACTGGAAAACATCAATCCGTCACATTTACCTGATAAACTTGTGGACATACCAGTCTCCATTGTTACTGAAAAAATTTAACTTCTGCGAACTTACGCTGAGGCATAGGACTACGCAGCTGTTTTGTTAAACGTTTTACTATACTACGACAATGTTTCAGATACACAACATTGTAAACAGTATGGTAAAGCAGATTCAATAGAATTGTCTGTTTTTAAATGAAATTTTTTTTGCGGCGCATTAACGATAAGTAATTTCTTATGTATTAAATTGTACCTATAATTGTGAAGTGTTAAAATTCGTTATTAAAAATCAAATTTTTTTTATTCTTGAAAATACGATGATATTTGCTAAACTGAATCGTTTGAATAAGCGGCTAATTAATTAGTAAAAAGTACGCGGACGTTATTTACAAAAATCCTCGTGAAGCGGAACGTTCATTATCCATCCGCATAATATTTAATTCATGTTTCATCATTTGTTGGGGTTTCATCACACCGCCATGTTGGCGACGTCTGGGACAAAATATGACAACTATATTTTCTAATCCGTTAGTTTCGTAAACCCAGCCCATCAATTGACATCGGTAATCCAGCCAGAAAACAAATAATTTTATCCATGTCCTTCTCACATCGATTTACAGAAGGAACGATCTGGCATTTCTTTGTTTTGCACAACAAATTCACCATCAGTGCGTGTATCACCAATGAGCACCGTTCTCATTCTTACTCTCTTCCTCTTTCACTCGTATATATGTTTTACGTTACATTTCTACCCTATGTACCCTGATGTAACCAGGCACCAATGTACTGAATACACAACGACATTGTTATTTAGCATAAAGTGATCAAACATATCCTTTGTTTTGGTTATTACTAATATAAACGTTGGAGGTTTTCAAGGCGCGACATACGTAACCAGACAAACGTAACTATAGCAACAACGCCGGCGATTTGGAATCTTGATTTGATGAATTCAAATCTTGTAAGGCATATACAAGCTGATGCGGTGTTGCACTTGTAGGTTCGGTATTCAATATGCTACTGTTAATAAAAGCGGGGTGAATGTTGCAGTTTTTATCTTTTCCTTTTAGGAAAGGAAGTTTCCCTCCTATGAGTTATTTATTCAATAGAACGCCAATGGGATAGGTGCTCACAGATGCCGAAGAAAAGTTAGAGAGGAACGTCATAGACGTGTAAAGCATATATGAATGGACCACAGATTAGCGTATTAGTATACAGTAACGTACACCGAATATACGCATACCTTATACTTTCAGCGAATGATGTACTACTAGCAGACAGAATTTTATATTTACACGAAGTGTTTGGCTACCTATCAGTTTAGGTGGATTGGGGGATCATCAGAGAACAACGAGCTTATGCGTAGAGCTATTATTTAGCGCTTAAGATTAACGCCTCGTGAATAGATTATTGTTTTTTGGAAGTACTGTTAAAGTTCATGGAAAACTATCGAGCAAGCAGACCTTCAGCTACTTGATTACTGCTGCAATCAAGTTACAGGATTCAAGGCTGCGGAGATAATGACTTAATCTCAACACTTCAAACAGAAAAACAAGCAACTAGGACCGCGGAGGCTTCCTGAACATGAGGATGCCGTCCTCAAGACTTGCTTTTGCCAGCTCATGATATCTGTAGAGTGCACCATATACGTTTTTATCAGTTCGCTTAAGTTTTGTCTTAGTTAAGTCGTGAACAGTCCTTTTCATCGTCTTGAGCCGACAGAGAGCACATTATTCCCGCTTCGTTCCGTTTGTAATCGTAGATAGCCATTTCACTTAATACAAATATGTGCAAAATTTCTCCTGCTAGTCGTACATAGATTGTTCAAGATGTCTGCTTTGTTAAGCAGCTGTAAAGGCAGCTGCAAGCCTGACGATCACATAAATGTCTATAGGAAGGTTATTCTACAGGCTGAGGAGAGCTTTGACACATTACCTGTATCAACGATGACTTATCGAGTTAGCTTACATCAGAAAGAACTCTTGCCAGTAAACAAAACATTTAAATGAACCAAACATATTCATGTAATTTATTAACGAAAAGCTACCTCGGTAAAAACCTATTTTGGCTGCTAAAAGCGCTGTTGAAGCCATAAAATGCTAATAGCAAGCCGTGACCTATGTAAACAACAAACAGCGTGGGCCAGGGAACTTGTGAGCAATAAGTACAACTTCTTGAGTCATGATCTACCCTTAAATCAAACAGTGTCAGCCAGAACAAGTAATACTTCTCCTACCGATCCATTCCTATTCGATCTATATCGATTTTAGCACAAACTCAGTGAAATGGTACGATATTTGCTGCCGCCGTATCCGTCGCCACGACGGTATCACATCCTGCGACGAGTGTACGTGAAACGAATGTTCTACCCCCCGCCTATTTCGCCTGTGTTTTGGGTGTGGTCGTATTCTTAGGCACGCCTAGAATGTGAGACACGTACGCTAGTACTTCCACTGCCTACCACCTGTTTTAGGCGATACGCACTGCCTTTGTATCCGTTCCGTGATAATTCGACCCATTACCAAGTGCCTCGTTTGTGCTGTCGCCGAATCTTTCGCTAAACCTTTATTATAGTAATGGTAGATTCTTTTTCTTCTTTCCAGCTCAGCCATAGCATGTAGTGGTTATTTGTGATCCGTCGTGGTTTTTTCCTTTCCTCGTGATCGGCTAACCAACCACTGCTAGTTCTCTCCAACATCACTTCACCAAGCGTTTACACGGTCTTCCGTTTCATCTCTGTACTTGTCTTCATTGTGGTCGTTTTATACTTTGCCTACCCTCGGTGTCCGTCTTTCATTTTCCCTCGTATCCGTCGTATTCAGATGAAAACATATGTGGGGCTTCCCGCTCGCCAACTTGCTTCACTCCTGCCACCAGTTTTTCTACGCATCGATGTAGTACCGACTGTAGTTAGCCGGGTGCACAACAGACATGGCGCGAGCGTAAGCGTCGACTAACCGGTCCGCGTACGCATGCAGCGTTTTGTCGACCACCGATGACGAGTTGATCGTGCAGCTGTCCCCGCCGAACTCGCAGATCTGTACAAAGAGAGATACGAGGTAAGCTTGGTATGAGAAAAACGTCAAACGAGGACGCGCGAAACAAAGTGAACAAAAAAGAAGAATTGGCTGTTAAAGCTGAAAGGTTGACTCAAGCTAGGTCAAGACGGATTAACTTGGGGTTGCGATAGGTGAAGGCTTAGGTGGAACTGGTCAGAGACCATTATGGACAGCGATCACCAAAATGGATTAATTACAGCAGCTGAGTTCCACTCAGGCCGTGTGGGTGGCTGAGGCGTTAGTATGGCAGACTAAGCACACGACTGTCGCACACACAGCTTTCGCAGTAACAAAAGAAATAGATTTCAGTAAAGGATGAAGGGAAAAGCATAACCCAAAATAGAGGGCCAAATTGGGTAAACGTGGGGAAAAGGTATCTATCTATGTAGAATAAAGCTATCAAACAGCGCTTGAGAAGCAGATCTTCTTGCAGACCACTAGAGAAGGAAACCACCACTGGTAATCATTGCCACTTCTTAATGTTAATAGTGACGCCGGTGTTTCATGTATCCCAAAACCATCTAACATTCTGTTCTACATGTGGACTTTGCTAGACCACCGAACTATAATTGGCAAAAGCCTGTTCGGCCCAACCTCGCTATCACTAGTTTGCATATGAAGCAGGCCGGAGCGGAGCGACACAAAAGAACAAAAAAGAAAACAAAAAATCCGAGCCGTCTTAAACCATCATATCACCTCTTTCTCCAGCCCTTTCTTCCAGGGATATCAACGTTTGCAGTTTCTGCCTATTCGAATGCCGGTTACAGTCGCTGACGCGGCCGGAAGGTCATCACGAAAATGTGAAGAAGGCGTTTATCCACGTTGTTAACGTAGTGACTAAAGGATTCCGCGCTACCTACCTACCTACAGCCGGTGTTTACGAAAAAAAATACAGGCGTAAACACACACCTACATATTGATACACTCTCTGCGTCCATCATTAACATTGACCAAACTAAATTTGGCATCGAAGTTGTTAGTTTGGAGTCTTGGCTGACTTATATCTAAACGCGCGGATGATGTATATATATGTGTGTGTGTATGTGTACAAATAGTTATTGAAGTTCTTGTAGGCTATACAAACGAAATGAATTTCTGGCATACTCGTTCTCAAAGCTATGCAGCGGTCTCCATTAGATCGTATTATATATAATTTAAGATTACCGTTGTAGAACCTCAGTAGAAACAGATATGTGCTCAATCACAGTACAGGATGCATGTACTACTTATCGTAGGGCAATTTTAGTAGGACAAGGTTACCAACTTGAACGTACTCGATAATGGTGAAGAAAGCCGGCGTTGGGATTCACGTTGAACATGTGGAAGTTTGGCATAAATTCCCAAACGAAATGATTGCCTGAATTAGAAAACAAATGTTAATGTTTCGTTAAACTTCAGCTATTGGATTCTTGAACTTTAATAAAGCCCAATGACGTTCTCAATACACAGTTGCTGTCATCTTTACAAAGTTGAAAAAGCCTGGCCATCACTATCTGTGGCGATTATGTATTGTTTTTCTATTCTAGAAATTTTTTTTTGCAGGACACCGAAATCATTGAGCTTTTTTTCTTAAACCATAGGGCCTAATATGGACACATTGCTATCTAGGAAATATGGTTCCTATATGGAAATATGGCTGAACATACGTTCAGCTATTATATCTTACGATACGATTACTTAAGTTTAACCTGAAGGAGTGGTCCCTCTTGTGGAGAATCTTCTTAATTTTTCAGCATCTACACATAATTAATACTCTCTCACTTATGCGTTTGAACCATAACGGTGATGTGCAAGAGACGACCACGTTATCCGTTTTGAGAAATGGCCCCGTTCTTTCCTTGGCAGTGGATATCAGTGCCATCGGTAACGAAAAGTCACTCTCAGGCGCCATGCGTGATAACGTAAACGAAGATCAAGATAGGGTAGAAGCACGCAACGTAACGTCGTGGGTTATGATTAGTTAACCATAATGATTGGTTACAGAGCGCTCGACGTGATGTATTGGTCTTATACGAAAATACCCCTATCCTATAGCGGCATTTTATCTTGAAATGGTCATGCACGCAGAATATATTGACGATACGCATTCGCGGCGCGTTGTGATTTATACATCAACAATGGCACAATGGAAAGTTGCGCTAGTCATTGGCCTCGTTTCGAAGACACTCAGTAACGTTACGTCACGGGCGCAAGAAGCAAGTTATATATGTCATTGATACTCGACGAAAGCATGGACGTCTTCCGGAAACGGTTATAGCATACGAAAGCGATCTTCCGGTGGACGGAATTGTTTTTCTGCACGACACACAGATATGCGTAGTTTTTCCCAAGGAGCTACACCTTAAGTACAATGGGAAGCAGCGAGAGTGACCAGTCGAGCTTTCTATATATTAAGGCAAAGCTTATCGATTTTATTGGTCAGATTGTTATTCTTGCTACGTAAAAGCAGATATTAGGAGTTTCCTGTCTATAATCACTGAGTTGCTCCAACCGAGTCTGTTATTTTTTGAAACTGCAAAAAGTCAAGTGCAAAAATTTGGTGCTAGATAGGGTAATGAATTTTTGTCCTTTTTTCCCCGCACACCATCTCATAAAGACGGTGAGCAATAGACTGGTAACTGAAAAAATGACATCAGCATCTATCGAACAAACTTTCACGACATGTACTATTTTACAGAGTAACAGTATGACGTGTGAGCAGATTGCCGGAAATAATTTAAAAGAAATATATAGCCCTTTTTTAACTTCGAACTAACAGCAGTTTTACTACTATTAATTCAAGCCAGATTATATTATGTCGCTGTATGTGTGTACGGTGATGGGAAGTCTAAATAGTGACCGGGACCGTTATCCATATGCAAGATCATATCAGAAGCTCCAAGCTGAGCTCCAAACCCAGGAGACCTACACTTGTTTGTTGAGGTATCAACTCTACGAAAGAAAACGACGCCATGCTGAAACCCACGCAGCCCGAACCGGTAACGCATTGCTACTGGCAACCTTTCTTCCTCAGACAGCCAAGGTAATAATTCAAAATACAGCCATTAGCAACTTTAATACCGCTAAAATATTCAAGTGTATACATACTTATTAGGAATACGACTACTTTCCGCTTCTTCCTCATAAGCCCTATTGATTACGATCAATGAGCGGGACTAGCTGATCCAGATGATGCCCATAGCGTTCAAACACGAAAACGGGTGTATTCGATTTACAGACTAGAAGCTGAACAGTAGTTGTCGAGGCCTCAAAGAATGAGAAATGGAGAAAGAAAGAAAGATCGATGGGGAGACACACAGAATTGGGATGCTAAATTAGCATTCTGCTCACTAAGTCTGTAGCCAGCTAACCTACTACACGCTTTGCTGCCGCACCAGACACATCAATTTAGTTCCCCTGCTGTTCATAAAAGACGTAAGTCTTCCGAAGAAGCAAGAACTTCCGGGAGTATAAAATGCCGATAATGCGACGCAAGAGCGCCGCTCTCAAAATGGAAAAATTTATTAGCTCATTATGGGTTAATAAAAAAGCTTCTTAACGGGATCTATGTTTGTTCTTTTGGTAAGGAAGCACAAGTTGTGGAAGGCTGTAAAGTCAGCCCTCATAGTCGATTATACTTATATTCACTCTGTATTATTTATTCTGCATCTCAGAGAAATACAAGCTGGAGCAATTTCAAGAGGTGGTTTCGAAGATCTATTAAGTAAAAGCGTTTCCTGCATAACGAGAGAGAGAAAGCTAGATTTTTTTAGTTGATTATAGACTTATTATTATATTATAGATAAGCTTTCATGATGACCTATCGTCCTTGCCTCTAAGTGGAAGTAGCACGCAGGCGCAGTCAGATGATTTCCTCTGCGAAATAAGCGTATATATTAAGCGTGTACCACTCCAAACAGATACATTGGCAAAAAATTCACGAATTATATATCACTTAGGTAATATTATTGCTAACATGGCCGAGAGCTTCACAGGAACAGATTTTCTTTTTACATGGCGAACATGACGTACTCGTTATACACCGATAAATGGGTTGCTTCAACTACAATTTTGATAGGACACAAATTTACCTATCTTTCTAAATAGGACCAAATATTATAATAAATAATTTTTTTTTTTTAATTTAAAATATAAAAACAACGTTCAGTATTATCACTGAGTGCAAAGTATCTACTTATCGACACCAATTTAACATATGGAAGATATCAGGAGAATGACGAAGAGACATCCTTGGAGTTATATACTATTAAACATATGTACGTGGTACTACTTATATGAGGCAGTCACCGAATTATCCATCGATGATGTAATAAGACAGAGGAGATGACAAAATGCACCTTAAAACTAGATCAGAAAATCATCGCAATATAATTGTACGTAAATAAACGTACTATAGAAAAACTGTAGTATACCATAAAGTTTATATACCAAATGTATATATACCATAAAGATACTATTGATTCAGAATATTATCACAGTACTTACTAGTATTATTGATTCACAGTAGTAACTGCTTTAAAGTATCTGACGGCGTCTTACAGCAACACTTATTTTAAAATACTGCTAGAAGCACAACGTTCATTTATAAGGTTTTGCGAATCTTTTAGCAAAATTAGCTTGAAATAGACAGCTTAGATAACGCTGTAAAGCAGGTTGGACGCAATGATCACTGCCCCTGACCCGTTGCGACGCTTTGCATGTCGAGTAAATGGATCGTATACAATTGATACGATAAACGCCATCAGGATACGAATCGTGTGTAGTTATCGTAAGTAGAACTTCCGGATTTATTTTTCGTTATCGAAATTAATGGAAACGTCTTATCCGCAGTTATTAGTCTATTTTACGTTACGTCCACCATCGATGTAGTAATAAACAGCCGTAACCTTTATGGCATAAGAATGTACACCAATCTATTAGTCAAAGGGCATTTATATGTATCTTTCGTTGTACAATTTTGGAGCTATGAGATGTCCTATTAGGAACTCAGATGCCGGCTTTTACCAATAGTTGGATGCCGTTTAGTAGTGCTTTCTTGTTATTATTTGGTATCCTTTTCCAATATCGCACAGTCATAAAGCGAGAATAGCTTTTTTTCTTTATACAGTTAAGGAGTTACTGTTTTTCTTTGCAAATGCCACGCATGTAGTTGTTGTCCCTAGTTTCAATTTGAATACTTAGCATTATCAAAAGCCGTCGTCACGGCCTCTGTCCGTAACATGTTGGTTATTATGAGAACCTAGAACAGGGCTGATTACGAAACTCAGGAGTGGTGATTTATTCATACGTGATGATTGCTCACACTGCTACAGCATACGTACTACATACTATGTATTTACTGTTTTAAGTCTTGCCTCGTCGTTCTTGGAACCATATCAAAAAGTACAACACGCATCGGGCTTTGCTGTCCCTGTTCCAGAAATGACAGTAAAAGCAAAGCTAGAAGCGCAGGTAAGCTCTCGACCAATTTAGCCAATCATCTCCACCATATGAGGCCCTACACGGCCTAGACACGTACGGCATCTCTTATCCATAATTCACATATAGAAATACATCCTAAAAACGTCTTTATGCGGCTCAGGGCACCTGTGAAAGAGATTTATGTGCTACTATCAATTCATCTTTTATGCTGTTCGTTTTTTAAGAGGACTTCGTGTTACTTTTCTTGTTTTTTTTACTCTGCAGGATCGCCGATTTCTTCTTCATGGCTTACACTCATGCTTTTTTTGGGGCCTCGATTAAGCGACTGCTAGAGAACGACTGGGAAACGCCTTTCGCCGACAGATCTCTCTAATATTGTTCTTGCCGACGTTATTATGATGCGCGACATGCTAGAGAGAACCACAGGTCGCAACTGCCGGAAGCGAGATGGAAGAGGGCAGCGTTATCATATCACGATAAATACTTCCGAACTAAACGACGTCTAACAGCCGCAGTAAAATAGCAGCAGTCGCTAGAATACAATAACAACAACAAGCTACTTGTTACCAACACCAACAGCAGCAGCAGCGAAAGGCAGCTTGGAGCTTCAGCGGGCTCCAGCAAATGTCCAGCCTCCAAAACCACCCGCCGGCGACAGAAAAGATCACAGTTTGGCCCATCAGGCGGCACTGTCAAGACCAAAGGGTCGATGCGAAGATAGCCGCGTGTTGTAACAGGGGCACGATTGACGAACGGGACAGCGGAACGATGAGCGGCAGGATGGAACCTGGTAGGGCGCTATTGCAATGGTCCTCGGTCCAAGGACGCTGCCCCGAACGAATCGCCGAGTGCGTCGATCAGAAGCAATTACCGCCGACGTTTTTGGCCTCTGGTCGTTTCATGTAAACAAAGGAATGGTCTTTGACGGCGCCGATGCCCGCCTTGTACACTACTTTGGGTCGACTAGCCCTCTTGTAGCGCGCCGCGCCGCGCCGCGCCGCGCCACGCCACCCTTTCTATGCATGGCTTTCAATGCTTTGACGGGTAATCTTGCTTAATTCGTTCTTCCAATACAGGAACACGCCCTTTTCCGGCATTCGTCTGCATGGGGCAATGGCAAGGGAAGAACACGGGCATTCAGAAAAGTTGAACTGGCTAGCAGTATGCGAGAACACCAGATGCTTTCATGGAGGCTCTAGTTAGTGTTCAGTACTCAGTTGAAGTTCTTGAAGCTTCCGGCTACTTGCATAAAAGCAAGGCGCGTACCGCAGTGACTGATGGTACGCGTTCTGCTACGGCGTCCATGAGTGGTGACAGCAAAGAGCACGTTAAGCATGGCACAGCAGGAAAGTCTGCTAAAGGGAAGCGGTTTCAGGCCATAACAATAATAATAATAGCAACAAACTGAGTAACTCTCCATTTATACAACTTCGTAAATGTCTCTGTCGTTAACGGGCCATTAAGCAATCATTTCTGGTTTCCGTCAATAAAAGACCCGACTGTGCAAACCATCACGTAAAATACCAATAATGTTGCTTTTTGGTAACTTTTTTTAGTCTTTTCTCGGAGTAAAACTTTTGCAAGGTTTGTTTTCGGCGTTAACGTCCAACTAATTAGTCGAACTGAAAAGTCAACTTTTCATTCATTCTATGGATGAAGGTGATGTATCGAATAAAAATGTAATAACTGTGAATTTACGCTTTTTGTTTGCATTGTTTTTAATTTTGCACCTACCGACTTCTTGCACTCGTTCTGGCACGACGATATACTTCGAACGTAAACGATGGTTGTGCAACTTGCCTTTCCGTCTAGTCTTTCGCAGATACAATAGCTCCTTGGCCGGATCAGGAAAAGGCACCTGCAGCCGGAAATTATCGTATCCGTGACATATCGAGAGGACAGGGTTAGAAAAAACTAGATACACAATTGTAAATTAACGTAACGAGTTTCTATGTCAGGCCGCTCACCAAAGTGAAGCAAACATATGATGATAGCAGAGCGCTGAGTAATACCCATCGCCGCAATAAAAGCAACCGATACGTCTAGCACCAATGCACGGGGGCATCACTTTTGTGTATGATCATACGAGCGTGGCCAATGACTGGCCAAAGCCATCCATCATGCCGGCGAGGTAATAGCCGAAATGTCCGAGAACGTCAACGCAAGGGCCGTAGAGAGTCGCTAGGAACAATAGATGACCAGAGAAGCTGACACTAACGAAAAACAAAAGAGGTAACGAGATGCAAAGAACTAAAACAAAAAACGAATGAACACATATCCCTCCAGGGTCTCTTAGGTCTCAGCAGGTTTTGCCCAAGTATCACTGGGCCGTATTTTTTGATAAGGCTTTCATTCCTCTTCTAGGAGAATAACGAAAAAACAAACAATAATTGTTTTGCCCTGTTTGCTATTTTGTCTCGGTGTAGCAAAAATGATTAAAGGAAATCTCATAATTCTCACCTAACTGCTTTCTTATCACCGATATAGGTTGGACAGGAGTAAGATATATGTCCGTGTTAAAGAATTTTCAATGGCAGCCGTCTGCGAAATAGAGCCCGAACAGCTGAAGCAACTTGCTTGCGTTGTCAATGATAACTTTCCTCGAGATGTGTTCTGCTGCCCTTAATAACTAATTGCTTCACCTATGGCGGGTACCTGCTACATCGAAGATGCCCAATACGAATCTCTCAAGCAAGTAAGAACTCTATTCTAATTTCTGGTAGTGTAAGATAGAAAACGACGGCAGGTCTAGATATGGCGATGGCAAGATAATCTGATGTGCTCATTATAACCCTATTTCGAAGGTTAAGGGTTTACACAGGAGGGGCAGAGCGAATGGACGCTACGTGACATCGCCAGCGTTTCACCAGTTTAAATCAAAACGAGATAGACCCAACCTTATGTTGCCGATCGATTCAACGAATTGCTATCGATTTCAGTCAGAGCGTAGAGTGGCCTACATAGAGCCGGTACAGGTCCATCAAATTACGTACAGAAAGCGCCTACAAAACCGAATGAAGGTACGTGAAATGATGACAGCGCCGCTAGCGGATATCGGAGAAAAGGGGCACAGTAGCGATTGATAGATAGATAAAACTAGATGCGAACTCTCTACTTACCTCCTCATCAGGGTATTGGAGATAAAAGAAGGCATTTTGAAATGAAAACGCCCCATGCCGCATCGGATTTGCCCTACGCAGCACTGTCAAAAGTTCCTGAAAGACGCAGACAGGAAAAGACATGGATGCATTAGAAATCCGATGCGCGATAGCCCCAAGTAAAGGGACGACGGCGGGAGGGGCAGCAAGCTCACTACCGAAAACCTCAAGCGTTTGACACTTCGTTGAGACGAAAGCAATGAGCTCTCGCAGCTTTCCAGTGTTATCGTGTGCGTTACGTTTTTGGAAAAATGACACATGTTTCCACGAGCGCTCATCGCTGTCGTCCAGTGGTGTGCCACTTCATCGTATGGTGCTGTTAGACCCAATTAAGGCAACGACACTCAACGTGGCTTGTCAAGGGGATGATATAGCCAATTAGGCGCGCTGGCTGCCCACGTATCGTAAAGACTTCGATCTGTGTTTATTTAAATGCAGAACACACGATATCTAATGAAGCACGATTATAATTTGCGTTTTCCGACCAAAAACTGTAGGTTTGGCATGGCTGCTTAAAGCGTCGGTGCAGCAAAGTAACGATGTGACGGCAAAATCGATCTTCAGCGATGGCCTAACCTCTGTACATTTCTAAATGCAGTGTTTGGATACGAGCTATTATTATTGAAATGGAACTTGCATGTGTTGAGCAAGCATCACCTGAACAAAAGACTTACGAAAAAAAAAAAAAAAGGTTCCAATAGAGCCAATTCGTATGAAATCCACATCAAGCTGTGCCTCTATTTGCCCTGTTTAAATGAGTTCCATAGGTGATATCCTATTGAGCAAATTTTCAGCGATATTAAGGCTATTTTTCAGTATTAGAAAAGTTATTATTATTAAAAAAATATTACTAAAACTTATTAACATTATTATAATTTATTAACTTATATATTGTATCGTGATATGTGAGGCTCTGACCCGCTGACATATTTATTCGTCAAAAAGTCGCAAAAAAAGTATCATAATAGTTGTGATATTTGAAAAAAGGAAACATT